>NC_045440.1:83347168-83443700 GCF_002776525.5 Piliocolobus tephrosceles
TGTTTTTTTTTTTTTTTTTTTTTTTTTTTTTTTTTTTTTTTTGCCATTCCAATGGGTGTGCTATGGGATTTTATTGTGATTTTAATTAAATTTTCCTAAAGTCCAATGATATTGAACTTCTTTTTATACGCTTATATGGCTTTCATATTTCTTCCCATTGAAGTGTGTGTTCAAATATCTGGCCTATTTGATTATTTAACTCACTTAACTGCTTCTTTTTGTTGTTGTTGTTGGGGGGTTTCTTTATAAAATTTATTTATCAGACTTTTCTCAAATATTTTATTCTAGTCTGTGGTTGCATTTTCATTTTCCTAAAATTCTCTGTGAGAAGCAGAAGTTTTCCCGCAACTGTGTATTTTTTTTAATACAATTTAAATTTCACATATAAGTGTCTGATTTATTTTTATTTATTTATTTATTTATTTATTTATTTATTTATTTATTTATTTTGAGACAGAGTCTCACTCTGTCGCCCAGGCTGGAGTGCAGTGGCACGATCTCTGCTCACTGCAAGCTCTGTCTCCCGGGTTAAAGAGATTCTCCTTCCTCGGCCTCCTGAATAGCTGAGAGTGCAGGTGCCTGCCACCATGCCTGGCTAATTTTTTTGTATATTTAGTAGAGATGGGTTTCTACTGTGTTAGCCAGGGTGGTCTCGATCTCCTGACCTCATAATCCACCTGCCTAGGCCTCCCAAAGTACTGGGATTATAGGCATGAGCTACCGTGCCCGGCCAAGTGTCTGATTTATTTAAAGTCAATTTAGTTCATGGTGCAAAGTTTGAATCAAGGATATTTTTGCAAACGTATGTCTAATTTTCCCACAAAAGTTTGTTAAAAAAATCTTTTCATTGAATTATTTTAGCAATTTTATTAAACACTCACACGCACACACACACAAACACACACACACACAACTCTCTATCTTCCATTAATTTACATGCCATAATGTCTTGATTACTGTGGCTTTTTAGGAATTCTTGAAATCAGATCATGGACAGCAGCAAATTTGTTCAACTTTTCAAAATTGTTTTAGAAATCCTAGGTCCTTTGCTTCTCCATATAAGATTTGAATTAAATTGTCAATTTTCACAAAGCTTTTTTGGCAGATAATTTTATTGTTATGTATTAATTCTACATGTCCTTTTCAACAAAACTGGTATCATAGCAATACTGTGTTTCAATGAATATACACAGTATACTTTTCTAAATATTTCCATCTTCTTTGACTTCTGTGTTTTCAGTATATAAATCTCACACAAATTTCATTAGTTTTAAATTTATTTCACATATTTTGATGCTATCTTTAATATTACCTTTTTTATTTTTTAAGAAAATTTTTAAATTATTATAGATACACAATAGTTCTATATATTTGTGTACATGTGAATTTTGATATGCATACTATAAATCACATACCATGTGTAATGATCAAGTTGGGTAATTAGGATGGCTATCACCTCAACCATCAATCATTTATTTATGTTCAGAACATTTCAGTTCCACTCTTAGTTATTTTGAAATATGCAGTAAATTATTTTTAATTATCAACTATTGTGTGATCAAATAACAAATCTTATTTGTTCTAACTGCATTTTTGTATGCTTTAAGCATCTGTTCTTTATCCATCCTCCCCATTATGATAAAAAATACACATAATATAAAGCAAATCCTCTTCATTGCTTTTTAAGTGCATGGTTGAGTAATGAGAAATATATTCAGATTGACCTATAGAAATTTTTCATCTTCCAAAAAAGAAACTCTATATCCATCAAACAAGACCCCATTTCCCACCTCCCTAGAACCTAGCAGCCATCGTTCTGCTTTGTATTTTCAGTATTTAGGCTAAACTAAATATCACATATACGTGGAATCACACAATATTTGTCCTTTTGTGATTGACTTATTTCATTCAGAATAAGGCAAGTTTCATTCATATTGCAGCACATGGCAAGATTTCCTTCTTTTTGAAGGCTGAGTAGTAAGCTATTGTTTGTATAAATCAATTTATCTTGTGTGCAGGTTTGTTGCATAGGTAAACTTTTGTAATGGGGACTTATTGTATAGATTATTTCATTACCCAGGTATTAAACCTAGTATCCATTATTTATTTTTCCTGTTCCTCTCCCTCAACCCACCCTCCACCCTCAAGCAGGCCTTATCTCTTATTTGTGCCCATATGTACTCAATGTTTGACTCCCACTTATAAGTGAGAACATGGAGTATTTAGTTTTCTGTTCCTGTGTTAGTTTGCTGAGAAGAATGGCTTCCAGCTCCATGCATGTCCCTGCAAAGGATATGATCTTGTTCTTCTTAATGGCTGCAGAGTATTCCATGATGTATATGTACCACATTTTCTTTATCCAGTCTGTCATTGATGGCATTTAGGTTGATTCTGTCTTTGCTATTGTGAATAATGCTTCAATGTGCATGTGTCTTTATGAGAGAATGATTTATATTCCTTTGGCTATGTACCCAGCACTAGGATTGCTGGATCAAATGGTATTTCTGTCTTCAGGTCTTTGAAGAATTGCCACACTGTCTTCCACAATGATTGACCTAATTCACACTCCCACCAGCAGTATATAAATGTTCTTTTTCTCCACAATCTCACCAGCATCTGTTATTTTATGACTTTGTAGCCATTTTGACTGGTGTGAGATGATATCTCTTTGTGGTTTTGATTTGCATTTCTCTAACAATCATTGATGTTGAGCTTTTTTTCATATGTTTGTATAATTTAAATATAGTATATGTCACCAGTATTTATCAAAAGTAAATTAAAATATACATATGCACAAAAATTTGCTTAAAATGTTCTTAGAAATTTAGTTCATAATAGTAAGAGCACTGGAAAAGTGTCAAAGATTCATTATCAGTTTAATGAATAAAATTCTGGCATATGCATACCACAAAAATCTACTCAGCAATAATAGAGAGAACTACTGTTACATGAAACATGTATCTTTCAAAATGTACATGCTGAGCAAAATCATATACAAAATTCTGACAAAGGCGAAATTAGTCTACAGTGAAAGAAAGTAGAACAATGGTCTCCTGGGACCTGGATTTCTTGTTGGTGATGAGATAAATGCTAAAAGAGAATGGAGGATCTTGTGGTGGTGATGGAAATGTAATATATCTTGAATGAGATGGTGGCTTCATGACTATATATATATTTGTCAAAAATAATTTACACTTATAAGGGGTGTTTGTTATTTTGTATAAATTGTGCCTCAATAAAACTTGAATTTTCTAAAGATATGTCTACTTGCATTTTAAACAATTAATTGGTTGTGTAACAGATGTGTCTTATGCCTCCTTCAACAATCACTAGTGAAATTTGCTCCTGTAACGAGCCTTGTATTTTATGAGCCTAATTCCCAAGTTAGTCCTTTACGAATTTTGAAGGGGTAAATGAATGAGAGGAATGTACCCTATATGTGATAGGGTATGGTTATGGACCAATATGGATATTATGTTTTTTTTTATATAAATAGAAAAATTTTAGACACAAACTGTTAGAACCATAGTTTACTAAACTTCTCTTTCCTGTACAAACATGCAAATTGCTAACTAAAATATAGCAAATACTAAAAGTTCATAGTTGAGATTTTAAATAAAAAGAGCAAAAATGCAATTTTGAGATAGAAAGGAACAGGAAACTTAAACCAAGGTTTGCATATTCAGGATGTCACTGTGATGGTTCACAGTGTATTACATCTAGTTACATATTCAGGGTAACAGAAATGAGGAACTTTTACAGAATATTGGCTTTGCCTTTACACACAGCAAAGACCTGGAGTTGTAACAGCTTTGTCCATGAAAATAGAATAAACCAAACTAGCTCATTCACCTGAAATGAAGAGTTTTCACAGAGAAAGCCTAAGAGAGCAAATCTGGAAAGAAGAGGAACAAAATTAAACAAAATATCATCAAATTCAGGGACCTCTGTTACATATAAAACTTTGAAATGGCTTTTGGGATCTCTGATTTAAAAGACAATAATCACTTAAATGTTAGTTTGCTTCTCTTCTTCGACAGAAAAATGTACTTTCTCAAGAAACCATGCATATATGCCCACATAGACGTGCATGCATGTGTACACCATGCACGTACGTGGTTGAGTAATAACTATATTCAGATGCATGTACACTCACATGTACAAACACATGTTATTACTAAGTAATAAATTACTTAGTATGAATAATTAATAAATTGAAAAATGACAAATTCCTGGGTTAATGTTTAATTTTATTAAAGTTATTTTTTCTTGCAATTTCTTCACATTTCAAAGGATTAATTTTTGTTTGTAAAACTTTAGGTTGTAAATATATGAAACAAAATTGTAGCTGGATGAAGAAGGTGGCAAAGGTATATAAATCACGTGTTATAGAAATCCAGTAAGAACATTTGCATTAAATCTGTGGAGAATGGAACATAAAATTATGATTATAATAACATATTGTTGAGAAAGCATTTGTTATATGTTAGATTGCAAAGACTTTTCTATAATAATTCCATCCTTTTAAGAAATTGATGAAATAGATACCATTATTATCTCCATTTTACATGGAGAAGGTAAAGAATCTGAAACATTAACTGGTAAAATTGCTTAATTTAAATAGCTAGTCAGTATGGGAGGTGGAATTTGACATATATAAATTTTAAATTCTTTATTTAAAAATATATTTTATTGTGTATATTTGAGGTTTTAAAGTTTTTAGACATGAGTATTTTATTTTATTTTTTTTTATTTTTTGAGACGGAGTCTTGTTCTGTAGCCCAGGCTGGAGTGCAGTGGCAAGATCTCCACTCACTGCAAGCTCCACCTCCCAGGTTCACGCCATTCTCCTGCCTCGTTTTTGAAAACCTTTGCTGTTATCCTACTGTGTTCTTATGAACTTATTAAGCTTTTTACTGTTCTACTTTTTTCTTGTATTGGATTCAAAATCATCTTTTTTCCCCTCTTTCATGGCTAACCTTAAAATGTAATATATATTTTCTATATTCCTCTGTGCCCCAGAACAACACAACGTGCATTAACTCTGTCTATATTATATCTCTATCTATATCTACATGTGTATCTGTATGTGTTTCTGTATTTATCTGTATCTGTATCTGTATCTATATCTTCATCTGTGCACTCTAATACAAAGTAACATTCTTGGAACACTTTACATTTGATCATCCCCTGCTATCTTCCAGGATATTTGAATATCATATTTTATGTATACTTTGTATTTCCTCACTCCAAATTAAACACCTCATTACTTTTTTTCTATAGTTAATATTACTACAGATTTACACACCTGTTTATGATTTATTTTAACACTATACCTTCTGTTAGTTCAGACTTCAGTTTGGAATCTTCCTCAGAAGCTCCTTTTTGAGGATTAATAGAGATAGATTTTCATGTGGAAATGCTTCTTTTTCGTGGTGTTCCTTTGCGTGATCATTTAGCAGTTCCTCTGCATGCTTTGTTGTTTTGTATTACCTCCTCTTATGTGTGAGGACTCTAGATGTAGAAATCTTATAAGATCTATGTTAAGGGAGTGATCTTCCACAAGGCCTCTGCTTTTGCCTCTTCAACATATTCAGGATCCTTCTTACAATTTAATATTCCTGTACTGGATCTTTGATATTATGCAAGCAATCTTTCATACAAATGCAAAAACCCTTAGGAATTATTTTTTGCCTTGTTTTGGTGGCTGCATTTGCCTACTGCCACCTCCTCTTCACTGAATTTGGAGCCCTTCAAGAGTATCAATTTCAAAAGAGGATTTTTGGTAGAAACACCCAACTACCCAGGCCTGTGACCCTGTGCCTCAAGTGAAAATCCAACTTTACCCTGTCTTTATTTCTCCAGCTTCTAGCCCCTGGGACCTTCCTTTCCTTTTTGGAGGCTTATTTCTATATTCAAATGAACTTTTGTTTGTCATTCTTAATGTTTTTGAAGATTACAAGCGATCAATTTTGCCAGTTAGATTGAATGTAACAATCCATTCATCTGTTCTTTCAGCAAAGATCTGTCAACATGATAGATTTGCTGGTATAATTAAACAGTAAATAGAGGACAGGGTTCATATTTCTAATTTTGTTTGGCCCATCATGACTACATAACTAACATTTTAGAAATTTTCTGAATTTCAAACATTTTATCTTGTTTTCAATTTAAACATCCCTATCTGTATTTCCTTCAGAAAATAGTGTGACCTTGTATCACGCTAACCATTTTTAAAGTGCACAATTAATAATTGCTTGATTGTTTCACTTCTTCTCTATTCTGACAGCTTCATTTCAGGAGCCAAGTAGTGTCACTACTTACTTCAACAAAAATGTATTGAGCAATTATTTTAGCTCCAATGCTAGGTGCTGTAGATGCAAAACAGAAAGAAATAGATAATCCTTAGTACAAAGGTAAAATAATATTTAGAGCAATAGCTAGAGGCTAATTTAAAAATATTTATAAAGTATGCAAATGCAGAGGAAGAAGTCCCTAACTGCAACTACAAAGGCAAAAAATTCCCACAGAGATAGCTTAGTTGAATCTTGAACAAGTCAAAATGATACCTCAGTGTATCATAGCAATGGAAGAGGAGAATGTCAAGAAATGAAAGCTATTAGGTAAGATCAAAACCTTAAATTCAGCTGTAAGCACTGAACTTTACCTCATAAGCAACTAGGAGAAATTATTTGGACTCAAGCAGGGGAATACAAAACCATATTTGCGTTTTCAAAAGGCATATGAAAGATGAACAGTGATGAGATTGAATTGAGAAAGAATTTAAAGTAGTCTTTGTAATTTAAAAATGGTATGAGGTTCTTAAAATTTTGAAAATAGGTAATTTGTGAAGTTGAATCTAGAGCAAGAGTCACATGGAGATATTCCCACTTAAATTTTGAATCATTTTAATCATTGGTGTTATCATTTGTATGCTTAAAAATATTTAATAAAATTAATCTTTAGCACTGTCCCTCTCCCACAAAAGGAGGCCTCCAGGTTCTATAGAAAGTATTATTTCAATGTTAAATGAATACATTTCTTATAAGCCTATATAAATCTATACATGTGTTGGGAACTTTATTTCTCTTTCTGACATTCTACCATGGGCCCCCAAAATGGATATATATATTTTTTCTTTGTGTGAAGACATTATATCCCCAACAGTCATATTTACCATAATTAATATCTTTAAAAGGCTGTATTTAACCCTGAAAAATTTAAACCTTGGATCTAAAAGTATTTTTCAGAAATTATTTGCTTCTTTATAAATGCCAAAGGACAGGAATTTGTCATTGATAATGAGAACAAGGAGAGGCTGTAATAAGGGATATTTTGGAAAGGATAGCTTTGGGTGAAGTGTTGATGTAGCTGAGGTGAAACCAAGGGAGATATTAGCTTAGCTTGAATGCTAAGTAGGAGAAGAAAGTGAAACTGTGGAAAGTATCATCTTCAGACCCAAAAGAGAAAGGCTCCTGCCCTGGGTTCCATGCATTATAGGGTTACCTGCTTTGGTCCTACTGCGGCCAAACTCTGTCCTTTGGGGCAAGGAATCCGCAGGTCAAGAAAATGATTACTCTCTAAGTCTGTGTGACTTTCTTCACGTCTGTCTTACTGAGAGGACTTCCATAAGCCCGATATGAGTGGCCAAGGAGTTTTTCTTTGTGAAAGGTGTGAATAGAGCATATAGGAAGTGCATATAGGAAGTTTTGCAAACATGTCAATAAGGTACCTCATGGTATGGAATAGATCTGAGTGAGAAGACAATAGGAGGGAGTTGGCTCCACCATCTGGCATAGAGTGGGACCCTTCAGGTTATTTATTTGCTTATTTATTTATTTTTGAGACAGTGTCTCACTCTGTCACCCAGACTGGAAGGCAGTGGCGTGATCTTGGCTCACCGTAATCTCCGTCTGCCAGGCTCAAATGATTCTTCTGCCTCAGACAGGTGCACACCACCGACTACCCAGCTATTTTTTATTTTTTATTTTTTATTTTTATTTTGTGTATTTTTAGTACAGAAAGGGTTTCGCCATATTGGCCAGGCTGGTCTTGAACTTCTGACTTCAAATGATCCATCTGCCTTGGGCTCTCAAAGTGCTGAGATTACAGGTGTGAGCCACCGTGCCTGGCCCCTTCAGGTTATTTTGAAGTCATTTTAACAAAGTAAATTTAGAGAACACATTTGATGTAACAGATTGGTAGCTTGATACATAACTTCAATATTTACATATATTGAGCATGGGCTTTTTTTTGTTTTCTTAATCTCTTACCTTGCATCCTAAAATATGAGAGGCAGATGTATGGGGAAAACAGAAAACACTTTTTTACTATACAATTTGTTTCTGTATGCTTTCATTGTAGTCAGAGAGTATAATTAGAATAATGAAATCAGGACAAACTGCTAGAACAAGAAAGTTGAAACTGAAGGAGGCCTTAGATTCTTTGTCCCTAATCTTAAAGGTAAGGCAACTGAGGTCATGAGTTTTGTCTCAAATCATTCAGAAAGGTAGTGGTAGAGCCAAGATAAAAACATAGATATATATGCAGCTTTATATTTTTCTTTGCAATTAAAAAAAATAATGTGTTGACCGGGCACAGTGGCTCACACCTGTAATCTCAGCACTTTAGGAGGCCGAGGCGGGCAGATCACGAGGTCAGGAGATCAAGACCATCCTGGCCAACATGGTGAAACCCCATCTCTAATGAAAATACAAAAATTAGCCAGGGGTAGTGACATGCGCCTGTAATCCCAGCTTCTCAGGTGGCTGAGGCAGGAGAATCACTTGAAACCTGAAAGTGGAGGTTTCAGTGAGCTGAAATCAGGCCACTGCACTCTAGCCTGTGCAACAAGAGCGACAGTCCATCTCAAAAAAAAAAAAGTATTTATTTTATATAAGAAGTTTTTTTTAATTGCAAATGACTCTTCCTTAGATCTTATCAAACGTTCAGAATATCAAAATCATGTCAGTGCATGTTGTAAAGTTTAGACTTACTGGCTTGTTTTCCAGTTGCATCTTTAATTTTGTAAATAACCAATGTTATTTCTACTGATTCAGTGACTTTTAAAGGACTGTTAAATGGACATATATTTTATTAATATTTATAGAAAATACACTACAAAATTAAACTTCTGATTTTTAAAATGTAATTGTTTACATAAATTTAGTTGTCTACATAAATTTAGTTGTTTACATAAATTTAAAATTTAGTTGTTTACATAAATATTGGAAATTCTAAGAATACATGCAAATGTGAACAACTAAAACCTGTGAGATCTTATTTGGTAAATAATATGCATATTCCAAACATGGGAAAATAATATAGACCAAATAAGAAAGTTTAATAAATGCATTAAATCTGTGCTAATGTGTTATACTGGTTTTAACATTGATTTAATAGCATTGCTTCAAATAAAAAAAAAACTTTAGTATACATAATTTGCAGTAGGAATACTAGACGAAGTTCTTACTGTGACTGTCTTAACATTTTGCAATTTTACTTTGGGTATCATGTTACATATAATAGAAATAAAGGACTAAAAATTACTACTCAGACAGTGGTTGTTTATTTTCAGTGCAAATATCTCCCAGCTATGTAACCTATATCTGATTATCTCATTCAATTAATTAAAAACTAACTTCCACTAACATTCATCATTTTCCAGACTCTCATTTAAATTACAACGAATAGGGGAACATTGTCATTTATTCTGGAAAGCACATCTGCTCAATGATGGGCAAGAGGTCATAACTATAGAAAAGATGCTTAAAAATGCATCACAGTAAAAATGAAGAATAAACTATTTTCAAAAGTTGTTACCCATATTAAACTATTAGAGCATAAATGTAAAATTTTACTGTGTGTATGACCACACCAAATAGCTTTTAGCACACATATCCAAGTTTTACAAAGCTGCTCAACCTATAACTTCAATATAGTTTCGTATGTGATCTCTTTGAATTCTTTGAGGAAGGCAAATGAGCCAGACAAACAAGAAAGGAGGTAAAGTAAATGTTCCCAGAGTCAAGGAATTAAGTATGCTATTTACAGAATGATTTTTTTATACGTTTATTCCTCTGTTGAGTTCATGTATACTCCACTAATTTCTACACATAATCAATGTAATTGAGAACTGATTTTAACAAATTGATTTTAAATCAAAGAAGTTTAGATTTCTTTCCATCAGTATTAGCTTTTTATTTTATTAAATACCTTACCTTTGTTTTTATTGAAAATAGAAAGCAGCAGTTGGGTAAAATCTTTGAAAAAAATTTTTTTTCTATCATGTCATGAACAAATGGCTCATGGTAATGTAAATACAGATAGAAAATAAGAAAACCAGTCATTAACTCCAATTGGTGGAAGCTATACTGGTTTGATAAAGGCCTGCAAATCAAGCCAATTCTTAAACACTGGGTTAGTGAGCTAAGTAGGGTCATTCATTGATTGGAGTAACTGATCAAGATGTAGGTGGGTGGGGCGGGAGAAAAGTGGTTCACTCTCACCAATTCTGGAGGCCTGACTGATTCCATTGACAAAACAGTAGAGACTGCAACCCATTGAAAGGCAGAGAACCAACTTGCCATTAATAGATCAGCAATGACTCTCAGGAATCATAACAGAAATGAGACATAGTTCATTAATTTGATTTTAGGTAAAGAGCTTTCCTAGAGGTTAAGGCAAAATTTATCATGTTATATGTCCTCCTGAGAAGTTACTTCATTGCTATGAAATCAATCTATCAGCAGCCATTTCTTGTGAGCCATGCATGTTTAGATGCACAGTACAAAAAAAAAAAAAAAAAATAGAAACTTAGAGGAAAAGTCACCAAACAATGCAAAATGTTCAGATATCACCAGAATATTGAGATGTTGTGTCAGATTAAACATGGCTACAAATTCTTTGACGTATCTCCTATCAAAAACAGTTGCCCTCAGTCAGTAAACTTGTTACAGCTAATTGTTGCATATAATTTTTAAAGTATAGAAGTTTTTAAAAGTTCAGACGGCTCTCTTAGAAAACACAAAAATATTAAAAGTACATTCAGAAATTGATAAAGATCAAAACATGAAATAAGCAGTGAAACTTTTGATATACCCTCAAAGATTTTAATTGACTGAATCCTTACATAAGATATTAATTTGGTGACTTTTATTTTTATTAATTTAATTTTTTTTTTTTTTTTTTTTTTTTTTTGAGACGGAGTCTTGGTCTGTCACCCAGGCTGGAGTGCAGTGGCACGATCTCAGCTCACTGCAACCTCCGTCTCCTGGGTTCAAGTGATTATCCTGCCTCAGCCTCCCAAGTAGTTGGGATTACAGGTGTGAGCCATCACGTCTGGCTAATTTTTGTAGTTTTAGTAGAGACAGGGTTTCATCATGTTGGCCAGGTTGATCTTGAACTCCTGGGCTCAAGTGATCCACCTACCTAGGCCTCCTACAGTGCTATGATTAGAGGCATGCGCCATCACGCTCTGCCTAGGTGACGACTTTTTATTACTTCAAGAGAACATAGTTACAATTAAACAACCTTTCAATTTCAGAATGGCTTATTCAGACTATTTGCAATTATGCCTGAAAGGGTCACCTTTACTCATCCACTAAATGAAAGATGCTCATACATCATCCCTGCCAGTGTTTCACAGTTTCATCTTGGAAATTAATCAAACGAAATTGGTCCCTAAAGACACACACAAATTGCAGATGAAAAGCTTAAGATTTCATGGTCTAGGTATAGTTAAGAAAAAACAGATATAACAGCTGCTTGAAAGATTCTTATGGTAAATTCATTTGGAATGTTTACTCATCAAAACCCAAAAGTTTTTGCCATGAGGTAGGCTGGCTGGAGGAGGAAAGTATGCTCTAGCAAGAGCAAATGATACTGCTGGCCAGGTAGAACGGTCAACCTTGGTCGCTACACGTAATTGTACAAACTGTGCTCTGCACACAGCTTAGAGCTGAAAGTAGGGTAAAACCTGTTTGTGCTTTGCTTGTCGATTTGCACACGAAAGCACAGTCTCATCCCCTCCCTTCCCTCCCTCTCCATCCCCCCAACTACGAAGACACAGAGATGTCTTTTTCTTGTAGGTCTGCTTTAGAGAGGCCGGGCGTGGTGGCTCAAGCCTGTAATCCCACCACTTTGGGAGGCCGAGACGGGTGGATCACGAGGTCAGGAGATCGAGACCATCCTGGCTAACCCGTGAAACCCCGTCTCTACTAAAAAAAAATACAAAAAACTAGCCGGGCGAGGTGGTGGGCGCCTGTAGTCCCAGCTACTCGGGAGGCTGAGGCAGGAGAATGGCGTAAACCCGGGAGGCAGAGCTTGCAGTGCAGTGAGCTGAGATCCGGCCTGGGCAATAGAGCGAGACTCCGTCTCAAAAAAAAAAAAAAAAAAGAGATGCCTTTTTCTAAATATCACAAAGGTGGCATTTTACTGGCAATGTCCCCATACCTGAGGGTTCCCAATCACTGTGTCCAAAAGACACAGTGAAACTTACGGCGTTTATAGACTGATCTAAACTAAAGCAAAGAGATGGTGGCAGTTTGTAAGGTAGAAGCACTTGAAATGAGTTGGGTTTAGAACTAGTTCCTTGAAGCTTTGTATATCTTAAAGTTATTCTAGTCAGCAGCTTGATATTCCTAAACTGAGATAAGATTAAACTTTAAGTAGCAAGGGATAAGCAGGAGCTACTTTGAGGATTGGCAACCAAAATTGCTAAGAGGTTAGAGCAGGATGGGTCACAAATTCCAGCAGAAATGATGGCAAACATGGTATCCTGAGGCTAATATAGCATGACTAGGTCCTCAGTTACTCAAAGACAAGGTGGGGCTGAGTCTGTAAGTTGCTTGTCTTAAACGAGACATTAAAAAGTAGATGAATATTAGAGCTGAGCTGAGACTTCCTGTGCTATGTTTCTTTAATCTCTGCCTCTATATGCCATTAGAGTAGGAATTTATTATCCCTCAATTGTTAATAATTGTTTACTAAAAATATTAGCCAATACCAGTTTATTGCGTTTTCCATGCCCCAAGGACTATGTTAAGTACTTTATGGATTTTATCTCATTTACTAGTCACTTTGTCTCTAGGAGGTCAGTAATACTTTTTCCTATTTTCTAATTTAGAGATCTGATTGAGGTTTAGAGACATTAACACTATATACAGATACACAGAAGTAGCAAAGCAGAGATGAACTCAAGACTAATGTGTTTTTGTTTGTTTGTTTTTTTGAGACGAAGTCTCTCTCTGTCACCCAGGCTGGAGTGCAGTGGAGCGATCTCAGCTAAGTGAAATCTCTGCCTCCTAGGTTCAAGAGATTCTTCTGTCTCAGCCTCCTGAGTAGCTGGGACTACAGGTATGCACCACCATGCCCAGTTAATTTTTTGTATTTTTAGTAGAGATGAGGTTTCACCATGTTGGCCAGACTGGTCTCAAACTCCTGACCTTGTGATCTGCCCACCTCGGCCTCCCAAAGTGCTGGCATTACAGGCATGAGCCACTGTGCCTGGCCAAGACTAATGATTTTTAAAATGTCAGTCATTATACTAAGTCACCTCTTCTCTATGACTAGAGGTATTTTGGTGAAAAGATCAAACCACAGTAACTATTGGGAATCTTGTTCAATGATTCTACATTGCATAAATTATAAATATTGGACAAGTTCATATCTTAGTTTGGATTATCTGAGGAACAGACAAGGACTCAAGTTCACATGGTTTATCTGTATGGTGATCCCAGGAAATAATATGGGAAAATAATATAGGAGAGTGCAGAAGCCAGTAAAGGCGGTGTTATTCAAGCAAGTTACCCCTATGGATTACTGGAGTTTAATCCCACTGGAGAACTCAGGGAGTCAGTGTAAGAAATATTCTGCATGTGGGGTAAGAAAGCTGCATTAGTCACTCGTCAACTTTCAGTAGGCACTGGCTGGGCATATTTCCAGGAAACATCACTTCCCCTGCTGTTCTAGCTTGTCATGAGGCAGGTAAAACAGGCTCAGGCAGCCAGAGAAAGCCCTCAGTGTGAGAGCTGAAATTTGGGCCACATGCACGGAGATTGTACCATTTGAAATGTCAATAGTAAATACTACAATTAATATCCATGTCTCTTACCTCTTACGTGAAGATTTTCCTGACTCGCTTCTGAAATATGTAAGCTTTTTCTTCTAAAGGTCTGTAGTATTTTATTTTTACCATTCTCATAAAATGCGTAATTTACTGATACGATTTTGTTATCGTTTTTGTACAACGTTTAGCTCTTGAAAGAAATGAAAATGACTTAAAAGTAGGTCAATAAATCATGTATAAATCATGTATATGTCACTGACATGGCTTTGTGTCTTATACTTTTTAGCCCTTAAATATATATTGTTTATCTTCCCTTAGTCCCCTTTTTAAAAAACGTATTTGGAAATATAAACCGAGGTTAAAACAAAAAACAAACAAAAAAAACTTCAATTCTTGTACTGTATTCTGCACTGGAAAACGTCATACCTTTTTGGGGTTTTGTCTAGCCTTTTACTTAGATGACTACTAAATGGTTTCACACTCTGAATTCATATATGAGAATCAGACTTTCATTATTGTTCAGCATCTGTCTTTTAAAACTTTTAAACTTGCCATGATCTAAAATCAGATTGGTCAACTCATCTGAACTCTGCTGGATGTTTTACTCAACTTAACACTTTTTTCCACCTTTCTCTGTGTCTTGGGAGGTTGATATGTGAAAAACAAAACAAACAAAAAACCCCCAAACTCTACATAAATTAAATATAAATTAAATACAGTTTGAGCAAGGAATGAAAAACATGACTCATTGATCAAGCAGTACTGAGAATTAGGAGAGGTTCAGAGAGCTCCAGCCAGCAATGTGGGCAGGCAGTATTTATAGAAAAAAAAAAAAAAAAAAAAGTAAGCAATGTAAAGAAACAGCTTGATTGGATACAGCTCAGTATTTCCCTTATTTGGGCATGGTGTGATGAGGCATTTGCCTTATATGGGCATAGTCTAATCAGCTGGTAGCCTGTGACTGGCTGAAGCTTTGGTGCTGTGATTGGCTGAGACCCAGCTACTTGTTACAAGAATGTATTTTACGTCAGGCTTCATTTTGTTTGTATAGTAAATTGGGTTTTACTTAACTGCATATGGAGGCAAGTTTAGGTCAAAGTCATTTTAACTTAACAATTTCCCACTTTTTGTCAGCCTCTCAATTTTGAGAAATTAACCAAAACCTTGAATATGACACCACTCTCTGTTACGAGTCATAATGGACTTGTTTGGTCTTAGTACGAAATTCAGAATTCACAACATCAAGTCAGTTGGGCAATTTTCTATACTTTTGGTATTTTCTTTATTTCACTCTTAGTGAGACCATTTGACATGTAATGGATGGCTGCATACAAACACTTAAGACTCTTGAGAGGATACAGCACACCAGGGATATTATTATGATGGTTTTCAGGAGGATAACACTAAGAAACTAAAGTATAGTCCTTAACAGGAGCTCCCACAAATCGAAATGATCAAAATAAAGTATATCAGATATGAACTGGACAAGGAAGGTACTTGTTTTATGTAAGTAGTGGGTTTGTTGATTTCTTGAAAATGATTTTCTACTATACAAGATGTATTTATCCAAGTGCAGCAGGAGGTGTTAGTTCTTGCACACACTCACCTTTGTTCAGCCAACATAGAATCCAAAGAAATCTTTTCATCTAAAACAACTTTAGCAAGAGAATTTTAGAAAGTTTTTTGGGAAACTAGAGTCTTTGCAGTAGAGTTAGCTATAGCAGCTTATGTTTGAGACAGATTTCTAATCATAAGTTTATTTAACGTTTTACCAAACTGAGAAAGGAACATTTTACTAAAAGGTGCACATTTAGAGTGATTTATACCTGCTGGAAAATTATCTTTATTCCATAATGCACATTAAGATGTGTAGACCTAAATTTTTACAAAATTGTGGTGTTCTCAGCTCTCAACACTCTGTTTCAAATTGTGTATGGAGTGACAGTAGTACCATTAAAATCCCTAATCCATATTGGCCTTTTATTTTGCACTTATTGAGGCATGGAGTTGTCCACATATATGGTGGGTTGTTAAATCCTTCACAGATAAAAATATATCTTAGATACCTTCTGAATATATCCTAGGGCAGACTGTTCACTATGGGATGCTTTGGACATTAGAGTGTCTTCAGTAGGAAAGCATCAGTAATATTTGTCTGTAGCTCCGTTATAGAATCATTGTGTTATTGAAGACCCAATTAAAGAATAGGGTCATACATTTGTCTACAATTGTCAAATTATCTTTCTTTTGGTTTTTAATTCAATTTCTGATGCAATTTTACTATAAAGCCTCACTATAAATTTTGCTTACACTTAGAATTAAATAAGGAATACAAATACATTAATCTAAATACCTAACCATATAGAAAGGACCAGATGTGCAACTTGAACAAATGGGCACATTTGGTATATCAGTAATATTTGTTACAGGGTGAACAAGAGAACTCTAAAATCTTGTAGGAGTTTATATTTAACATGACATATCATGTTATATTAAGGATGTATAATAAGTGTTCATCCATTTAAGTTCTCTGCAAAGGCTATCAATAATGAAATCTTCAGTATCATATTACTATGCCATGTGTAAACAGAAAAGAAACACAGAAAAAGAGAAAATGAAGACATTATAAAAATGTTTACATTGGTTCTAAGGAATTGAAGAGCATTTGTTTTGCCTAACACTTACATTTCTTATCTTTACAGATATTTATCATCCTAGAGCAGTTGTTCTTACTTTTGACTGCATATCAAAATCAAATGGGGAGAGTTTGTTGTGTTTGTTATTGGTTTTGAATTTCTATTTTGAAACTTTTTTTTCAGAGTTTTAGTCTCAAATACATTAATAAAGAAAATAAATAAGAGGAATCTAATAAGGTCCACCAAGAATAAGGTCCACCAAGAATCCACAACTATTCATTTACCTAGATCTATCCAGCAATATAGTTTTGAAATACATCAAATAAAAACATACGGAATTATGAACAGAAAAGGATTAATCCATAACCATATATAAAACAAATAAAGTATTACAATCAAAAACTTTACGTACATGTCCAATAGATGAATCTAGCTGTGTTTGTCTGTTTTTAATTGTGATTTCATGTCACTGTTGCCAGAAATTTGGATTAAATAGATATAAAATGGGATCTAAGATCAATAATTTTAAAAAGATCGTCTAGTGTACGTGTACAGCATGGTTTTGGAATCCGTGCTCTGTTACAAGTCCTTAAAAGCGTATGTGCTGAAAGTTGCTTACAATCTGACCAAGAAATCTTAGTTACCTACTCAGTTAAATGATGTTAGGCTATGGAGATGGTGACTATAGTCTCTTTTATTTGCTTAAGTTTTAAAGGTATACATATGAAAGCAAAGTGAGAAGATTTGGCTTATAACTAGGCACTCCAAAAGATTTTGTGTGAATTGAAAGGTTGAGTGTTATCTTGTTGTTGCTGATTCTTGAGTGTTGATTGTATTGAACAATAAGGAGGATGTATAATAAGTGTACAAAATGGCAGTCTCAAGTTCTAACTAGATTGTTGGAATAAACAGACCAGGAACTATTTCCTGGAATGACACTCTAGGAAATTTTGAGAACCATGGGAAATAATGCCCCCTATTTGCAGGGTTTGAGAGAGAATATGTATAAATAACTGGCTCACAGTAGATGATGAAATTGTCATTTCTTCTACAGAAATCTCTAATCTAGTTAGTGAGACACACACAGAAATATGAAATAGTTTCTTATAACATAGTCAGGGGTCAGTGAAGGGTTTGTCATTGCGTTACAGCCAGCCTGTCCTTACACCTCAGTTTCTCACATCTATGTAGGGGAGATAATCACAAAAGGCTGACTTCAACAATAAATTTTCCTACTGTTTCTATGGCAACGACATGAAAATCATCATAGCACTCTACTTCCATCCTTAATGCAATTTAGTCAGCAACATTTGCTGAACACCCAATGTGTGCAGAGAAATACACTGGAAACCTATGGAAATAAAAATTTTTATTGTCATAAGTGGAAACTGGGAGAAAATAACTTTCCCTATAATGTGTCTCTGAAACCAAAACAAAGTCAGCCTCATTATTTGACATTGGGATTTCCAGACTTACCTTAATGTATAAGTGCTTCTTTGTGAACTTCTGCACAAATAAGCAGAAGGTTGGAGTGAAATGTGTCCTCCATACTGAAAATTATTTAAGAAAGTTGAGACAACAGCTGAGCACTACTCTACTAATATTAGCAAATTTCTCTTTAGAATTTTGTCTCGGTAACTTATAAACAACTTTTTCTCTTAATACAGACATAGGTAAAAGTTGTTTTCCCAAAGTTTTGCCTTCTTTTAGAGAATGTGAAGTTACTGGGGAATGTAAGGTTAAATAGAAAGCATGTCATCAAATAATGGCAAACAAGTAAAACAGTTATGGACTTTCTCATAAAAGCAAGCTAACTATTGACCAGTTAAATGGATTTAACAGAACGTTAAATAAGAAACTCAAGGCCGGGTGCGGTGGCTCACACCTGTAATCCCAGCACTTTGGGAAGCCAAGGTGGGCGGATTGCCTGAGGTCAGGAGTTCGAGACCTGTCTGGCCAACATGATGAAACCCCGTCTCTACTAAAAATACAAAAAAAAAAAAAAAAAAAAAAAAAAAAATGACAGATGTGGTCCCAGCTACTCAGGAGGCTGAGGCAGGGGAGTGCTTGAACCAGGGAGGGGGAGGTTGGAGTGAGTCAAGATCATGCCACTGCACTCTAGCCTGGGTGACAGAGCGAGACTCCATCTCAAAAAAAAAAAGAATCAATATTATGAAATATGCATGTAACTTTAGAGAAAAATAACTGATATTTTAACAGACCCCAATGAAGATATATTTATATATAGGAAGAAAAAAACTCAAAACATATTTATTCTACTTAGGCACAGCTGTATATGTCCAGTCCATAACAGGTTAAGATTATCCAGGTGTCTCCCACTGACCTTTATATTGCTTGATAAGTGATGTTTTGCCTTAATACTCATCTCTTTAACACAGCATTTTCCAGAGCAACTTTCCACTGAGATTTATTTCACTTAGACTATTTTTACACAGATGATGTTATGTTCATTTATCGATCAGTATATTGCTCAACTATCTTAAACCAGGAGAAGGGGTGAGTACCATGATATGGCATACTGATCATGATCATGATGTGACATACTGATATGTGGTTATTTAAGCCATTTGGATACTTGCATTTATTCAATTTTAAATGACTTTTTTTGTAATAAATAATTAGTAGAAGTTCTTTATAACAAAAATAGAAAATATGATGAGCAAAGTAAGACTATTAAAATAATACATATATTAATACCATCAGACATCAATTACTGACATCCAGGTATATATGTTTTTTGCTTTTATTTTATTGTTAAAATTAAAAATTTTGAAATTTTTACATAATTGAGAATTTCAAAAAAGATTTCATTTTTCATAATTTTTACATGATTTTCAACCTCCTATTATATTTACTAATTTCTCATAATCATCTTTGCATGTTGTTATTAACTGAATTAAGTCCCCCCACCACCCACCAAATTCATACATTAAAGCCTTAACATGCAATTTGACTATATTTGGAGATAGGGTCTTTAAAAAGGTAATAAACAGTAAATGAGCTCATAAAGAAGGGGCCCTGATCCAATAGGAATGGTGTCCTTAAAAAAAGAGAAAGAGGCCTCTCTGTCTACGTGCACACACAAAGAAACGCCATTTGAGAACACAGCAAGAAGGTATCCTCAAGCTGAAGTGAGAGACCTTATCAGTAACCAACCCTGCAGACACCTTGATCTTAAAAATCTGGCTTCCAGACTGTGAGAAAATAAATTTCTATTGGTTAAGCCACCCAGATTGTGGCATTTTGTTATGGAAGCCCAAGTTGACTAATATACACATAAGCAAATGTTTTTCCATAATGACATTTTAATCACTACAGCATATTATCTGTGTATCATAATTTATTTTTACTTTCTTATCATTGGATATTTCAATACTTAAATATACTTACATTGTAATATTTGTTTTCATAAAAAATCCCAGAAGTATTTCTAAATGTAAAGCAAGCACATTTCTAAATGCCTTTGACCCGTAGTAGTAATAGTCAGTCCAGTTTATGTTTCCCTAAGTTGTGTCAGAGGATGATCATTTTACAACATCGCCACAGCAAAGGAATTTTATTTTGTAAAAATCTCTATAAAACTAGTAGTCAAAAATATATCTAGTATATATGTTATTCAATTTCAAGTTTTTGATTTGGAGTAAATTAAACTTATTAGTGTTTTATTTATTTATTTTATTTTATTTATTATTAGAGACCACGTCTCCTTCCATTTCCCAGGCTGAGTATAGTAGCCTGAATGTTGCTCACTGTAGCCTGGAACTCCAGGCTCCAGCCTGTAGAGACAGCCTTGCCGTTACTTAGGTTGGTTTCAAACTCCTGGGCTCAGGTAATCCTCCCACCTTGGCCTCCCAAAGTGCTGGGAGTATAGGTATCAGCCGCTGTGCGAAGCCTTTGTCTTTTCATGTTTCTACTTTGTGACTTGCCTATGCATATCCTCATAGGTATTCATCTTTAAAATTACATGAAAAATATGTTTGTAAATATCTAGTTATTTTTCTATTGTAAAAGAGATTATTGTGAATGGTATTGATTTCAGTGACATGAGAAATCAGATTATCTATGATGAATGAAGCATTGGGTGGTGGTTAAGATACAGAGCATAGGAAATTTTTGGTTTTCATATCACCATTCCCTTATGCTTTTTATTCTAACTTCTGCTTCTCATAAAAATGTTCACTTCCTCTGCTGGTCCCTTAAGTAGTAGGATTCCCCTGGAGAGAATCCTCATTTTACACACTCTGGTTAGACAACATTCTACATCCATGTGCTGATTAATATTTCAACTCTGCTATTTCTTTCTTTTCTTTTTTTTTTAGACCGAGTCTCGCTCTGTTTCTCAGGCTGGAGTGCAGTGGTGAGATCTCAGCTCACTGCAAGCTCCGCCTCCAGGGTTCATGCCATTCTCCTGCCTCAGCCTCCTGAGTAGCTGGGACTATAGGCACCGCCACCACACCCGACTAATATTTTGTATTTTTAGTAGAGACAGGGTGTCACTGTGTTAGCCAGGATGGTCTCGATCTCCTGACCTCGTGATCCACCCGCCTCGGCCTCCCAAAGTGCTGTGATTACAGGTGTGAGCCACCGTGCCCAGATCAACTCTGCAATTTCTTATAACCATCTGACCCCAATTAGTTTCTTCTGATTTCTCCCAAAGAATGACTTTATCATCCACTTAGGTTCTTATATCAACAACATAGATGGGATCTTAGATTCACTTATGTTTAGGTTACAACATCTAATGAACCTATATTAGTCTGTTCTCATGCTGCTAATAAAGACATACCTGAGACTGGGTCATTTACAAAGGAAAGAGGTTTAATGGACTCACAGTTCCACATGGCTGGGGAGGCCTCACAATCATGGCAGAAGGTAAATGAGGAGCAAAGTCACTTCTTACATGACACCAGGCAAGAAAGCATGAGCAGGGGAACTTCGCTTTATAAAACCATCAGGTCTCATGAGACTTATTCACTACCACAAGAACAGTATGGGGGAATCCGCCTCCACGATTCAGTTATCTCCACCTGGCCCTGCCACTGATGTGTGGGGATTATTACAATTCAAGGTGAGATTTGGATGGGGACACAACCAAACCAAATCAGAGACAATACTTTGATTATGTTAACAAACATTTATTTGTATGCTACTCTACTGCAGACACTGTTCTAGACTCATGGGATACAGCAGAAACAGACCTATGTCCTTGTTTTTATAGAGCTTATATTTTATATATGTATTTGGTTCTAGTCAGAAGACAGAAATGAACATAAAAGGTTGAACTGAAAGAATTAAATTGCAACAGATGACCAACTGGTAGAGGTAATGAGAATCCTAAAGAATACAACAATTGCATGTATAGGGAGCGGCCATTATTTCTATGGCTGACAAAACATAACAAAGGAAGTAAAAAGGTTGAAAAGACTCCTCTTACTCAAAGGCTGAGATTTAGGAAAGGGTATAAATGACTCAGAAGTGGAAACCGCCTGCTGGAGAATGATGTGCTTAGAAGTCCCCCATTGATATATCAGCAAAACTTGGGATGCCTTCCACTGGTGTACCACCAAGACTTGCTGAGAGGCTGTTCACTGGGGATCTGGTAAGTCTTGTTGGCAAACGAACTAGGGTGCTGTTAGGAAGTGCTAGGGCACTGTTGGGACCTCCTCCCTCTACCCAGATTATCAAGAACCTTATGGTAGGAATGGGTGCCACTGGGTGTCCTGCATACCAGTGCAGCTAAGGCATAAACAAATAACATGTCAGTTCTGCTACCTGCATGTTGTTTGCCCTTCTCTTCTTCATGGAATGTCTTTATACCTCCAGCTTCTCATCTATAAACTATTGACTTTAATAATTTCTAAAAAGATCTATTATAATAAATTAAAACCACAGACTATAAGCACTCAAAAATTACTTTCTTCCCTCCCCTCACATTTTTTTCCTTTAATTACAGAATGAAAACTTGTCTGCTAATATAGAAATTTCAGGTAATAGTGTTCCATCCCAAATCATGAAATATGTCCCCATTTGCTCACATTATTTTCTATGTTTTTATTAAAATTGATTTTCTCCATGTAGGTTTGCTATATTCTTGGTTAAGCTAATTCCCAGGTTTTTAATGGATTTTGTGGTTCTAACAAATTTTGCCTTATTGTTATTTTGATATTATTATATTTTTATATTGTTTAATGCTGATGTAGATAAATCTTGTTATTTATAATGGCTTTTTTAATACTTCTATATTATCTTAAGGTAATGTATAGGGAAAGAAAGAGAGGAAAGAGAGATATTAGGTTTAGTCAAGCTCCTTTACATCTCTGTGCCTCTGTTTTCTCACCTATAATCCAGAAATATTAATAGTACCTTCTTTTACTAAGACAGCAGTGATGAGTATATAAATCATACGTAGTAAATTTTCAAGACTGTGATTCACACTAATACAATAAATATGAACTATTATTACTGTTATCACTTCACTATTATTGCTTAATATTAACAATTAAGACAAATAAATTCTGTTATTGCTGTAAAATAAAGTTAACCTTATAGAAGTTAAAATTTTGAAAAGTTGTGTTGAAAGAAGAACAAATCACTGTTCATCACCGTTGGCAGATTGCTCCTTTGAGGACTGACATATTATTTCAAATGACAGCTTAATCCAGAAACATGACTTAGCTGGGCTTGGTGGCATATGCCTGTAATCTCAGTTACACAGGAGGTTGAGGCAGGAGAATCGCTTGAACCCAGAAGGCAGAGGTTGCAGTGAGCCAAGATTGCACCACAGCATTCCAGCCTGGGTGACAAAGCAAGACTCTGTCAAAAAAAAAAAAAAAAAAGAACAACAACAACAACAACAACAAAAACCCAGAAATATAACTCAAAATTCTACCTTTTAAGATCATTCTGAGTTGTGGAGGTTAAGTGAGTGAAAATTCTCTTTCTTTTAATCAGAAAGAAATGGTTAAAATAGATTGAGATCCTCTCATTATTTGTGAAAGTCAATGGCTTGTAAACTAGGTAACTTTATTTTGTTTTGCAAAGTTCACCATTAGCTAAAAGCTCCTCCAAACACTCTGCAAACCTCGTATGTCATTACTTTACTAATTTTAATGGCCAGTTGATGATTTCTAAATAAAATTTGGAATAAAATTATCATTGACAATAATTTATTTTTTTTCTTCTTCAAAGTCAGAATCTTTTACAGTGACTTCAGTGTTAGGAATTAGCTTGAAAACCTGAAATAACATATCAGATTCTAAAAATGCCTACTTAACAATATATTCAACTGTGGAGTTTTTTTTTAACAATTTCAATTTTTTTTCTTAAATAATTTCATATCAGTGACCACCACTCCAAACTTAGGGCAAATTAGGTATGATAGGAAAGAATATCAAGCAGTTGGTAGTTTAAAACTTCATTATCTATATTTAAAGAAACTTCTTGGCCCTTAAGACTGTGAGAATGAATAAAATTAGAGGATTCTAGAAATATTTTTGTACATGAAATGTGGCAAAGAGCCCCTGTCAAAGACTTATAATAGAAATGCATAAATTAGCATAAACATGATCATTATACACTTCTCTGAACCCCTCTAATACTCGAGTTGTTCAGGAGTGTTGGGAATGAGGGTGAACAGGTGACTATAAGTGAAGGCAATACTAGTATTGAGAAGAGCTTTTGTGTACTCAGAATTTACAGCATACAATAATCCACCTTCAAACTCTTTGAACTCAAATATTTGACATGATACTTAAAATTATTCAAATAAAATTCATACTGAATACTGTTTAAAGGACAAAAAGAAAGTATACTTAGGAAGAACCTACTCTAAACAGGGGAAACATAAGATTCTAATTAATTTAATAATGGAATATGATCTATATGTTAAGGTAAATACTGTACACATGGTGTGGCTAACAAATAGCAACAATATATATTTTATTGTTGCTATTTGTTAGCCACACCATGTGTACAGTATGATTTGTAATTGAAATGAAAGACCTGTATATTATGTGAATACTCTCCACTCCAACATTAAAATTTATAACAAATGTGCTCTTGCTCTCTGACAGTGTTTTCTTTTTAGCTGGTAAGTATATGCCTCGTTTTTGTCTTTGTCTTTAGCAAAAGCTTAATACATTGAAATACTTAACTATGCAACCTCTCCATCAAAGAAACACTTATATAATGGAACCTAAACCCACACTTTTGAAATTGAATTGAATTGTGTTTAATAAGTACATTTACAAAAATTTGATTTTCTTCTCTGGTGACAATATTGGGTAAAGGCAAATACAGGGTAAATAAGCATGCTAAAATAATCTCCCTCAAATTAAAACTGCAAACTATATATTACTTGAAAATACAACTACATATTTTCCAGAGCAAGTGTAATAGTGCTCTCAGAAACTACAAGCTATCTGCAACACAGTCTTTCCTAGTTCTTTTCTAAAATAGATATTAATGGAATACAATAAGTTGCTAATGGGCTATTGAACAACAGGATAGAAAGGAAGCTAGATCAGACTAGGGCTATATATGCCAATTAGCAAGTTGTTAAAGTAGTCACACAGAGCAACACTGGTTGTTGCAAGCATCAATCTAAGAAGCAGTAAAACAGGTTTCAACTCTTAAATAAGCCACACCTGATTTTCTGCCTAATAGGAGATTTCAGGTTGTTCAATCAACTTGTAATTATCATGACATATGCCAGAAAACTTTTCCATTAAAAAAATGAAAAGAGAGTCTGAACATAATTTCCTTACTAGAATTTGTCTAGAAAATCTAAACAGAGTCCCAAGTGAAGAATAAAACATGACCATTAGAGAGAGTGAAAGGAGTTTCAGAACATTTCAAACTCTACATTTTGTGGAGCAATAAAAACTCAGAGAAGAGCTGGCTAACTTCATCTTTGTATATGAACTATGACCAATGATTCACTGTGAAAACAATGTGAAAGTAAATTTACAATTTAGCTCAGGGTCTAATTAGTATGGTATAAATGAGTCAAACAATATACAATAAATTTTATGGACAGTTAAGTTTTAGTTCTTGTGGTGTAAATCACAGGTTGGCTCCCATTATAGATAGATATATTGTTGGGATGATAAAAACAGTGAAGTAAAAAAGTCTTATCCCGCTTTAAGTATCTGAGCTTCAGAAGAAAGAGAAACACAGTGGGAGAGATAAGGAGTGGTGATAGGAACAGAAAATAACTAATCCCAGTGCCAAAAATAAAGGAAGAATCAAAGCAAAGCCACCTGTGTGACCTTTTGAACAATCCCAGGGTGCAATGAATCAATCCAACTTCCAATTTGTGGCTGAGCTGTAGAAATAGATCTAGAAAAATCAAAGAGGATTGGTTAGGGGAGGAGGGTGGGGGAACCTGCTGGGTAGTTGTTTGATCAAGCTCAGCTTTGCTCCATCAGATGAGAAAAATCAAACGTTTTACTGTGCCTTGGCAGAACTTTTCTGGATTTTAATTCTGCTGGAATGCACATGTTCATTTTGGCTAGGAGCTGAGTCAGAAAGACTATATTATCTAATGTATTTAATCTGTATTTAACAAACATTCAACTCAATTCTTTTCAATGATCTGAAGAGCTAGAATTTAGAATTGATGTTTAGCAAATAAAGTCAAAAAATTAAAAGTCGACACAGATACACTTGCTAAGTTTGAAGACAGATACACCTTCAAAGCCTTAATAAACCCTTATGAAACCATTTAACAGAAAAACACAATAGAATCCTTTCAATGTTAGGTTTTATTACAATTTCTAATCCCCCCCATTCTCCACTCTCCTCAGAGGAAACCAATATTTCAGCACAAAATTTGTTTGTCTATAAATCTTCTGAATTTAGTAAAAATTTACCTTTTAGAAAACCTGCAAGCACATAATAAAGCGCATTTCCAAAGCTGATAGCGATAGACAGCTCAAGACAATTCCACTCATTATTGTGTGTCATTAAATATTATAGTGTTCTCACTTATGAGTGGGAGCTAAGCTATGAGAATGTAAATAATAATACAACGGACTTTTAGGACTCAGGGGAAGAGTGGGAAGTGGTGAGAGATGAAAGGTTACATAATGGGTACAGGGTACCCTTCTCAGATGATAGGTGCACCAATATCTGAGAAATCACCACTAAAGAACTTACCCATGTAACCAAAAACCACCTGTATCCCCCAAAACTATTGAAATAAAAATACATAAATAATAAATAAATAAATACTATAGTGTGGTAAGAGATTTCTTTTCATTATTTTCAGTAAAGTTTTTATCCAAAGATGCACATTCGTGAGAGAAACCTTCTCTTTCAGAATTCTCTCAAGATTTACAGACTGCTTAGTGTATAAAAGGCATGTAAATTGGATTGCCAAAAACATTTTTTTAATAACAGTGTGGGCATTTAAGTGGGAAGAAAACAAGAAGAGAATAATAATTACTTTTGAACAAAGACATTCATTTTGATCATGTGTCCATAGAAGAGATTTTGAGATTCAGAATCTCTATAAAGTAACTACTTATCTTTTTCAAGGGTAATCTTCATATGCACTAGAAAAATAATGTAAATGTTTACACTCACTGTTTAAGTTTAAACTTAAGCACTCAACAATTGATCATAATTAAGAATGATATCAAGACAATGAAGATGCTGTACCTATGCATTTATAATTGTCGAATGTTATTGTTCAGTTAACTTGGTGGGAGGATAATGTCAATACGGGTGATATTTTCATTAGATAGTTTTTACTTGTAAATGAATGTTACGAGGTAAATGGATCTGCAATCAGATATCAGCTCTGCCAGTGTCTAGTTGCATAAGTTTGAGAAAGTTACTACATTGCAGAGTTTTAGTTGTCTCATCTAAAAAATGAAGATGTAAAAAATTAATAAGTAACAAAACTCAAAGCCTTAGGCATAGTAAGCACACACTAATAGTTATTATTAATGTTACTTTTATGCAATCACAATCATGAATAGTGGTATATATATCAACTAATTGAAGTACAATGCATATTATTAGATATCACAGAGAAGCCGTACATCTCATTATCAACCATTTTAGGACAATTGATAATAACTAATACTGATGAGAAGAACAATTTTCTTTACTTTACTTGGACAAGTATTTACACAATGTTGTAGCTAGTTGAGGCATTCAGAGTTAATATCAACCTATGAAAAATAGCAGAGCTTTATTTCATTGATGAGTGCATACTAATTTGAAGTGCTTCATTAGAAGAACTTTGGTAAATTATTTGCAAGAACAGCAGGATTTCTCATGCATAAACTTAATGAACTAATGAACAAACACATTGATATGATTATTAATGAGATGCTTTTCTAAGAATTCTTCAGTTACTTGTCTGCAGAACATTCAGAAGACTTTAGTGAATTTGCTCAGATTGGTTTTACTTGTCAAGAGCGGCACATGCAAAATGTAAAAAAAATGTGATTGGCATGAGTATATTTTACATTAGTTCCTGCAAATGATAATATATGTAAAAAGCATGATAAAATCTAGTACTAGTTATAAACAGACTAGAATGACATCAACCATGTTTAATTTCTGTTACCTGATGTGGTTCCCTGAATGATCAACATTTGATTTCATCAACAATTGTGAACTTAGTAAAAAATTCGCCAAAGTGAATGCCATATCATTATTTTTTTTTTTTTTACAAGTGCATTAATTAAACCCATGCACTGTATCTGGCATTTTGCCAAACCTTTGAACTAGAACAAGTAAGACATATTTTCTTCTTCCCTATCAAATACAAAAGATAGACAAGGAATCAAAAATATTTACATAACCCTCTAAAATGCTGCAAGTCTGTTTTGAATAGTGTCTACGTTGTGTAAAGATTTGTTTATCAAAAGGCAGTTTCTCAAGAGGATAAAATTATAAAATACTCATTCAAATTTGAGATATTGTTCACCACAAGCACATTGAATCTCCAAATACTTATACTATTGCAAAACAGTAAGTAACCTGTACATTATTATTTAAGTTTAGATTTTATCCCTGTAATTTTATGAACATAACATTACAGATGGTGTAACAAATTCAGTGGGACTTAAATGACATATGAAATATTTTTGTCATTTCAGGCTGAGTTTCTAGTCATAGGATATACCCGGATGGTAGAATTTTATCATTTTTTTTAATCATTAAAAAATTAACTTGAAGTATAACACACAGAAGAGTGCACAGATCATAAATGTTTAGCTTGGTGCATCCTTACAAAGTAAACTCCCCTTGTTACTGATCTGTTTAGATTTTGGATTTCCTTATGTTTTAATCTTGATAGGTTGTATGTGTCTAGGGATTTATCCATTTCTTCTCGGTTTTCCAATTTAGTGGCATATTTACTCACAGTAACCTCTAAAGATCATTTGAATTTCTGCAGTATTGGTTGTAATGTGTCTGTTTTCCATCTCTGATACTACTTATTTGTGTCTTCTTTTTTCTTAGTTACTCTGGCTAAAGGTTTGTTACTTTGTTTATGTTTAAAAAAACCAAATTTTCATTTTGTTAATATTTTGTACTATTTTGTTCATTTCAATTTCATTTATTTCTTCTCTCATCTTTATTTTTCTTTTCTTCTATTAACTTTGGGTTTAGTTTGCTCCTGCTTTTCTAGTTCTTTAGGTGATACATTACATTGTTTATTTCAATTCTTTCTACTTCTTTGATTTAGTTGCTTAGAGCTATAAATCTCCCTCTTGGAACTGATTTTGCTGTGTTCCATAGACTTTGGTATGTTGTGTTTCCATTATCATTTGTTTCAAGAAATTTTTAAACTTCCTTCTTATTTTCCTTCCTCCTTAATAACCTATTTGTCATTCAGGAGCATATTGTTTAATTCCCATGTGTTTGTATAGTTTCCAAAATTCATCTTGTTATTGATTTCTGGTTTTATCCCATTGTGATCAAAGAAGATTCTTGATATAATTTGAATGTTTTTGAATATTGTAAGACTTTTTTTGTGGCCTACTATATGGTCTGTCTTTGAGAATGATCCATGAGCTGAAGAAAAAAGTCTGTATTCTTCAGCCATTGGATGGGATGTTCTTTAAATATCTTTTAGAACCATTTGATCTATACTGTAGATTAAGCTTTATGTTTGCTGATTTTTCTGTCTGAATAATTTGTCCCAGTGCTAAAAGTGGGTTGTTGACGTTCCCAACTATTATTGTATTGGGGTCTATCTATCTCTTTAGCTCCAATCATGTTTCGTACCTATATCTGGGTGTTCCAGTATTGGATGCATGAATATTTACAGTTGTTATATTATCTTGCTGAATTGATCCCTTTATCATTATATAATGACCTCTTTTGTCTCTTTTTATAGTTTCTATCTTGAAATCTATTTTTTTCTTTACAACTGTAGGTACTCCTGCTGTCTTTTGGTTTCCATTTTCATGGAATTTCTTGTTCCACTCCTTTGTCTTCAGTTTATGTGTGCCTTTATAGGAGAAATGTGTTTTTTTGTAGGCAACAAATCATTGGGTCTGTTTTTGAAAATTAGTTCAGCCACTGTATGTATTTTGATTGGAGAGTTTAGTTCAATGTTATTATTATTAAATAAAGACTAACTCCTACCATTTTATTTTTAGTGTTCTGATTTTCTGTGGTCTTCTCTTCCAGTGTTCCTTTTAGTGAAAGTGTTTTTCTCTGGAACAATGCTTTAATTTCTTTCTTTTTAATTTTTTGTGTATCTGCTGTGTATTTGTTGATTTGAGGTTAGCCTGAGGCTTGCAAATAGTATCTTATAACCCATTATTTTAAACCGATAACAACCTAAAACCAGTTGCATAAACAAAGAAATAGACTAACAAACAAGCACAAAAGAATGTCTATTTGACTATGCTGCAGGCCAAGATATATACTATCATCAAACAAAAAGCAGCTATCAAGCCCTATTTTAGTCACTACCCCCATCTGTGTCCTTAGAGGTAACAACATTCTTACTACTTATACCAATGGCTTTTGGTCAGTGTTGTGTTTGTGATATCATTAGTTTGTATGTAGCAATACATCGTACACTTTTTTTTTTTTTTTAAGACAGATTTTCTTTCTTGTTGCCCAGACTGGAGTGCAACGGCGTGATCTCGCCTCACTGCAACCTCCGCCTCCTGGGTTCAAGCGATTTTCCTGCTGCAGCCTCCTGAGTAGCTGGGATTACAGGTGCCCACCACCATGCCCAGCTAATTTTTTGCATTTTTAGTAGAGATGGGGTTTTTGTCATGTTACCTAGGCTGGTCTAGAACTCCTGACCTCATGTGATCCACCCCCTTGGTCTCCCAAAGTGCTGAGATTACAGGTGTGAGCCACTGCGCCTGGCCAAATTGTACATTTTCATTGCTATAGAATAATTCATTGTATAAAAATAACCCAATATAATCATTAATTTCACTGTTGTTTGTTATTTAATGGCTCTACTTTGGGCTTATTATAAATAATGATCTTCTGAATATTATTGTTATGCATTTCTTTCAGGTATCTATCCTATGGTAGATTTGCTGTGTTATAGGTTTTTGTATGTCAAATATATATATATAAAATAAAAATGTTTTTTGGTTTATAATGTTTCACTGTTAAAGTATTATCTTTTGAAATATACACAGTCAAATTTTTATATTAAGTTTTTTGTTAAATTAATAGACTATTCTTTATCAATTATTATATACTTTTTGTTTGGCCAGATTTCAGTGGCCAAAACCCATAATAAAAGGTTAATTACATGTGTTCAAATAGGGCCTGCTTCGCGTGTTCTGAATGTAAGTGAGCTGGGGTAGGAGACAGGTAGTTCTGAAATTTGATATGCAGTTTCATTGTGTATATGATTTTCTTTTAAATTTTGTGTAGATAACTGTTGTTGATTAAATATAGTTATTTCTATTTCTAAGTGTTAAGTCACATATTGGTTTTAGACTTATTAAAATATTTCTTCAATTATTGACATAATTATGATTGATATTTGGATGTTTATCCAAAAATGAATTCTTTCAACTAACTCATATTTTTTACATATTATGTTTTTATGATCAATGGATTTAAATGGCTATTATTTTAGGGCCAAGATTTCTTTCATAAACGTATGAAAGATAAATGACCTGCATTTTATTTCATGAAATGTCATGTGAGATTTTGATATCAACCTTACACTAACTTAAACAATGAATTGATATGGATTTTCTATTTTCTGAAACATTTTTATAAAGGTTTGCACTATTTCTTCCTTGAGTGTTTATAAGAATTTTGTCCAGGCCAGGTGTGGTGGCTCATGACTGTAATCCCAGCATTTTGGGAGGCTGAGGTGGGCAGATTGTTTGAGGTCAGAAGTTTGAGACCAGTCTTGGCAAATATGGTGAAACTTCTCCACTAAAAACACAAAATTAGCTGAGCGTGGTGGTGGGCCCCTGTTATCCCAGCTACTTTGGAAACTGAAGCATGAGAATCACTAGAACCCAGCAGGTAGAGGTTGCAGTGAATCAAGATTGTGCCATTATACTCCAGAGCCTGGGTGACAGAGTGAGATGCTGTCTCAAAAATAAACAAATAATAAATAAATAAATAAATAAAGGAATTTTGTCATCTGGCCTAATATTTTTCTATATGGTTAGACTTCTTAATTATTTTTTAAGTTGCTTTAGTACATGTTGGACTATTGATATTTTCTATTTATTCCTGAGTTAGTTTTCCTTATTTTTTCTAAGAATTTAAAATTATATACATATTTTCAAATTTACTGGTATAAGGGGTTTGTATGTTTGTTTGCATGTTTTGTCATTTAGTATTAAGTGTTTTATATATATATATACACACACACATATATACGTACATATATATACATATGTGTGTGTGTGTGTGTGTATATATATATAAAAGACTATTTTTAGAGCAGTTTCATGTTCACAGGAAAACTGAGCTGAAGGTACAGACATTTCCCATGTACCTACAGTCACACACATCTATAATTATCCTCATTATCAAAATCTACCATCATAGTAGTACATTCAGTATAATTAATGAACCTACGTTGACACATCTTTATCATCAAGGGTCCATTGTTTACATCAAGGTTCACTTTTGGTTTTGTTCATTCTCTAGGTTTGATCAAATGTATAATGACATGTATCCAGCGTTATATTACCATACAGAGTACTTTTGTGGCCCTAAAAATCCTCTGTGCTTCTCCTATTAATCCTTCCTTCCCCCAACCCCTGGCAACCACTGCTCTTATTGTCTTCATATTTTTGTCTTTTCCAGAATGTCATATAGTTGGATTATCCTGTGGAGCCTTTTCAGAGTGGCTTTTTTCACTTAATTATATGCATTGAAGGTTTCTCCCAATTATTTCATGGCTTGACCACTCACTCAATTTTAGTGCTGAAAAATATTTCATTCTCTGGATGTAGTATAGTTTATTTATCCCTTTGCCTACTGAAAAAAAAAATCTTAGTTGCTTCTAAGTTGTGGCAATAATGAATAAAGCCATTATAAATATCCCTGTGCAAGATTTTGTTGGGGCATAAGTTTTTAACTCCTTTGGGTATATACCAAGGACTGCGACTGCTTGATATTATGGTAAGGGTCTGTTAGTTTTATAAGAAACTGTCAAACTGTCTTCCAAAGTGGTTGTACCGATTTACATCCCCACCAACAATGAATGAGAGTTCTTGCTGCTCCACATCATGTCAGCATGTGGTGTTGTCTTTATTCTTAATTTTAGTCATTCCAATGGTGTGTAATTGTATCCAATTATTGTTTCAGTTTGTAATTCCTTAATAATTTAAGATGTTGTCCATCTTTCATATGCTTCTTTGCCATTAGTATGTCTTCTTTGGTGATGTGTCTGTTAAGGTCCTTAGCCTATATTTTTAATAATTTCAACTTTTATTTTATATTAGGGGGTGTATGTTCAGGTTTGTCACATGGATATATTGTGTGATGCTGAGGTTTGGGGTATGAAAGATTACATGACTCAGGTAGTGAGCATAATATCTAATACAGTTTATCAGCTCTTGCTGCCCCCAGGCTTCTAGAAGTCTGCAGTGTCTATTTGTTCCCATCTTTATGTCCATATGTATCCAATGTTTAGCTGCCACTTATAAGTGATAATATTCAGTATTTGATTTTCTGTTTCTGCCTTAATTTGCTTAGGATGATGGCCTCCAGCTGCGTCTATATTAATGCAAATGTCATAATTTTCTTCTTTTATGGTTTTCTTTTTTATGGTTGGTCCACTGTTTAAAATGGGTTGTTGGAATTTAGAATTCTAAGTATATCTTTTTAGAATTTTACAAAGAATCACAGAGTACTAATTAAGTAAATTCAGTGCCATTGTTTTTACAAATGACATGCTCAAAACAAAGTCAACGAGACACCTTGAAAGTAAAGGCTGCAAAAGAAAACATCAGGCCCATAACTGAAATTGAAGCAATTGCATAAATATTTACATCAACTATCATTAATAGATAAAAAGTGTTCATATAATGACAAAAGAATGTCAAAATATAACAATCGTGGAGTTGCTTACATTGTGCAAATATATATTATATACAATATATATGTATACATGACATTATGTATATATACATCCATATTATATATGCATGTTTTCTATACATATAAAGCTTTATATAGCATGAATTGTGTTCTGGGCACTATTTGTATAATCCACATAACAAACATTTTCTCCAGGTATTCTTCTTGCCATCCTTTTATGGATGAGGAAACTGAGGGATAGGGAGGTTAAGTAACCCACTCAAGATCATGCAACTGGCAAGTGGAAGAACCATGATGTGAACCCAAGTAATATAACTCCGGTGACCCTAGCTATTATTCTAAGTGATTTCATGTAACATAACATATAATAAACTATATAAAAGCAAAAAATAAAATACAGTGAAATAATCACAGGAGGAATTTAGTGAGATGTTTTGCAAAAAAAAAAAAAAAAAAAAATTCTGAAATCAGCTCAAAAAGGCTAAGGTATTAAAGACATAAGTTTGGATTGCCATTCTAACTGGTGTGAGATGGTATCTCATTGTGGTTTTGATTTGCATTTCTCTGATAGCCAGTGATGATGAGCATTTTTTTCATGTGTCTGTTGGCTGTATGAATGTCTTCTTTTGAGAAATGTCTGTTCATATCCTTTGCCCACTTTTTGATGGGGTTGTTTGTTTTTTTCTTGTAAATTTGTTTGAGTTCTTTGTAGATTCTGGATATCAGCCCTTTGTCAGATGAGTTGATTGCAAAAATTTTCTCCCATTCTGTAGGTTGCCTGTTCACTCTGATGGTAGTTTCTTTTGCTGTGCAGAAGCTCTTTAGTTTAATTACATCCCATTTGTCAATTTTCGCTTTTGCCGCCGTTGCTTTTTGTGTTTTAGACATGAAGTCCTTGCCCATGCCTATGTCCTGAATGGTACTACCTAGGTTTTCTTCTAGGGTTTATATGGTATTAGGTCTACCATTTAAGTCTCTAATCCATCTTGAATTAATTTTCGTATAAGGAGTAAGGAAAGGATCCAGTTTCAGCTTTCTACTTATGGCTAGCCAATTTTCCCAGCACCATTTATTAAATAGGGAATCCTTACCCCATTTCTTGTTTCTCTCAGGTTTGTCAAAGATCAGATGGCTGTAGATGTGTGGTATTATTTCTGAGGACTCTGTTCTGTTCCATTGGTCTGTATCTCTGTTTTGGTACCAGTACCATGCTGTTTTGGTTACTGTAGCCTTGTAGTATAGTTTGAAGTCAGGTAGCGTGATGCCTCCAGCTTTGTCCTTTTGACTTAGGATTGTCTTGGCCATGTGGGCTCTTTTTTGGTTCCATATGAACTTTAAAGCAGTTTTTTCCAATTCTGTGAAGAAACTCATTGGTAGCTTGATGGGGATGGCTTTGAATCTATAAATTACCTTGGGCAGTATGGCCATTTTCACGATAATGATTCTTCCTATCCATGAGCATGGTATGTTCTTCCATTTGTTTGTGTCCTCTTTTATTTCACTGAGCAGTGGTTTGTAGTTCTCCTTGAAGAGGTCCTTTACATCCTTGTGAGTTTGATTCCTAGGTATTTTATTCTCTTTGAAGCAATTGTGAATGGAAGTTCATTCATGATTTGGCTCTCTGTTTGTCTGTTACTGGTGTATAAGAATGCTTGTGATTTTTGCACATTAATTTGGTATCCTGAGACTTTGCTGAAGTTGCTTATCAGCTTAAGGAGATTTTGGGCTGAGACAATGGGGTTTTCTAAATATACCATCATGTCATCTGCAAACAGGGACAATTTGACTTCTTCTTTTCCTAACTGAATACCCTTGATTTCTTTTTCTTGCCTGATTGCCCTAGCCAGAACTTCCAACACTATGTTGAATAGGAGTGGTGAGAGAGAGCATCCCTGTCTTGTGCCAGTTTTCAAAGGGAATGCTTCCACTTTTTGCCCATTCAGTATGATACTGGCTGTGGGTTTGTCATAAATAGCTCTCATTGTTTTGAGGTACGTTCCATCAATACCGAATTTATTGAGTGTCTTTAGCATGAAGGGCTGTTGAATTTTGTCAAAAGCCTTTAAAAAGTCAGGAAACAACAGGTGCTAGAGAGGATGTGGAGAAATAGGAACACTTTTACACTGTTGGTGGGATTGTAAACTAGTTCAACCATTATGGAAAACAGTATGGCGATTCTTCAAGGATCTAGAACTAGAAGTACCATATGACCCAGCCATCCCATTACTGGGTATATACCCAAAGGATCATAAATCATGCTGCTATAAAGACACATGCACACGTATGTTTATTGCGGCACTATTCACAATAGCAAAGACTTGGAATCAACCCAAATGTCCATCTGTGACAGTCTGGATTAAGAAAATGTGGCACATATACACCATGGAATACTATGCAGCCATAAAAAAGGATGAGTTCGTGTCCTTTGTAGGGACATGGATGCAGCTGGAAACCATTATTCTTAGCAAACTATCACAAGAACAGAAAACCAAACACCGCATGTTCTCACTCATAGGTGGGAACTGAACAATGAGATCACTTGGACTGGGGAAGGGGAACATCACACATCGGGGCCTATTATGGGGAGGGGGGAGGGGAGAGGGATTGCATTGGGAGTTATACCTGATGTAAATGACGAGTTGATGGGTGCTGACGAGTTGGTGGGTGCAGCACACCAACATGGCACAAGTATACATATGTAACAAACCTGCATGTTATGCATATGTACCCTAGAACTTAAAGTATAATAATAATAATAATAATAATAATAATAAAGTTTAGAAACAACTTATAAGACTGTTCTAATAGTATTATCCATAAACGTGAATGTAGTCAATTATAGAGAACCATGCTTTTTAACTTATTTGGAATTGAAAAAAAACCATTATGTCATAAAAACTTCATTACGCAGACCCTATTTTCTGACTATGATATCGAATATTAGATATGAAAGAATATATAGGACCCCAGTATTTTTAAAAATTGCTTAATAAAATCACACTTTGAATTAACAGACTTTTAAAAAGTCACAAATTATGAAATATTTAGGGCTACATAAAAACAACATAGCATGTGAAATGCTGCTAGACTACCAGTCAGATAAATATTTAAATCATCATTAGATTTACTGGGATACAAAATTTAAAAATAAGTTAGAAAATCACACAATCACAAGAATATAGGAAAAAAGAAAAAAATATCCAAGAGATGTATAAATATGGAAATTCAAAGAAAAGAGCATTTAATAGAAAACCAAGACCAAAAGACACAAAGAAACTAATGGAGATTATTTAAAAAAAAAAAAAAAAAAAAAAAAAAGGTAAACCGAACAACCGTGTGGGAATAGTAATAAATAGACAACTTCAAGTCAGAATGATCAAGAAGAAAAATGAAAACTGCAGATGATATGTATTAGAAATATGTTAAAAGATGTATCTGTATATGGAGAAAGGAATTTAAATATCATAAGAAAGTATTATGAACAATTGATGGTAATGTAAAAACTTAAATAAAATAATCTTCTAGAAAAATACAATATAAGCTTGTTTATTACTAGAACACACCAATAACTATGGAACCAATAGTTATAATAATTTCTAATAATAATAAAGGAAACATATAAAACATGTTAAAAGCAGAGAAAAACATCTACTTTGTAGAGCTATTTTTGAAACTACTAAAATAGGGGAAGTTAATTATTACAAAATCAAATTTGTCAGTGAATTAATACTCAATATTTACAAAGTTTGTTTTATTAAATAAATAGAAAGATGGCCCAACATTTAAAATTCTAATAGTAAGAAAGTAAACGGTGACATTGTGACTTAGCTCAGGTTGCTGATTTCTACCCTAAAAATCAACTCTGAAATATATATAGAATAAGAGTGAAGTAAGACTGAGAAACTCTCATAACCATTGTGGGAAACCCTTAGGAGATCTAAGGCTGTTTTGAACTGAAGTGTGTCAATGTTGATAGAGTCTTAGTGAGGTAATAGTTTGAGGAAAAAAATTGGATTATGGTATTGACTCTTTTTTCTCATTCTCTTGCTTTGAGCATGATCATTCTCTCCAGTTGCTAAATTGAAATAGCACAGATGGGGCCGGGTGTGGAGGCTCACGTCTGTAATCCCAGCACTTGGGAGGCCAAGGTGGGAGGATCACTCTGAGGTCAGGAGTTCGAGAACAGTCTGACTAACATGGAGAAATCCCGTCTCTACCAAAAAAAAAAAAAAAATTAGCCGGGGGTGGTGACGCATGCCTGTAATCCCAGTTACTCGGGAGGCTGAGGTAGAATTGCTTGAACCTGGGAGACGGAAGTTGCAGTGAGCTGAGATCACACCATAGCACTCCAGCCTGGGCAAAAAGAGCAAAACTCCGTCTCAATAAATAAATAAATAAATAAATAAATAAATAAATAAATAAATAAATAAAAAGAAAGAAATAGCACGGGTGGATCTAATTGATAGATGTTTAATTTTGAACCCTGAAAATATAAATAACAAAGTACTTCAATCATCTAAATAGTTTGACAGTCTTGGGTAAAAAATACAAACATATTTTAGACCACTTAAAACATAAAAATATAAAAATAAAAAGTCATAATGAGTCAGATGTGACTAAAAGCAATACTCAGACAATATAATACCCTTATTGAGGTATATTTTAAAACTAGAAAAAAATAACTTATTCATTCAGCTGAATAAATGTGTCATAAATATATAATGCTTTTCAAATTTCAATAGTTTTTCATGCACATTCACACATGTACAAATACATATGTATGAATTGCACACAATACATATTTTTAAGTATATATACATAATTATTGAAAGTTATTTTATGAATTCTCATGCATAAAAATAAGCATAGCATGAGAATGCTAGCCAACAAAAACTCTTTAGAGATCATCTATGCAGAAGAAAGGGGGATACACTAGGTGATGATACCTCTTCAACTCTATTGATAATGTTTTATGGCTTAAGCTACATGGTGCCTTCGCAGGTGATGTTTTTATTGCACTGTGTATTTTTACTATCTTAAATATTTAGTCGTCATTTAAGGGCATCAGAATAAATGTGTCATAAGAGCATATTAAGTTTTGAAATAATTTGGTCTCATTTTCTACAGTCAGATTTTATTTTCTGTCTGAGATGCAGAGCACATCTGGTCAATCAGTCTTTTCTGAGTAGCCAAGCACATTTTATTATGCCTCAGAACTGGGAGAGAGAAGGCTCCTATTTGACTAATTTGGGGCCACTTATGCTACATATTTGGTTTAGTTTATATGGTACATCATTCATTATAACATAAATAACTAACTACTGACAATCCTGAGCATTTCAGTTCAGGACAGATGGTGTTAGGGTCAACAAATTTAACCAAAATAAACTATGTAACCCTTTTACTAGTAGTTATTAATGTGTTCTCACACACACTGTGGAATGATGTGTGAGAGTTTCAGCCTTGCTTATATCAGTAAAAGATAGTATATGTACTCAAGAATATTGGATTATATCACACTGAATAATTTATTTTGGTAAACATTAATGTCCCTATCAAACTTAATTTCAAATATTTTACATTTTAATGATGGAAGCAATTAAGAAAGTAAATATATACCATTCTATAAAAATGTATATCTTATTTTACTAATACAAACATCTGTATTTTAGTAGAGAATCAGATAAGTGATTTTTGTGGGTTATCATAGTTAATCTTTTCAGTAATATTATGAAATATATGTTCTTATTTACATTTTATAGATGAAGAAACTGATTTGAAAAGAGCAAATTTGTATTTTCTATAAAACTTTGCCTGAGTTCACATAGATAGTAAATGTATAGGCAACAGCCATTTATTTTTTCACTCATTCTAATATAACATAGAGGACAGTATATAAATCATGAGTGTGAATTTCAATAGATTTTCCCAAATTTGACTGAAACATTACAACTACCTTCTACATCAAGAAATAGAATTCGTCAAAAATGTCAGTCTCTTTATAACCCCTCAAAGTTATTACCTGCCCCCACTGCTAGAGGTTCATTTACTTTATTTTTCTTGTTAGGGATTAGTTTTTTTTTTTCTTCTGTTATTACTATTTATATAAATAAAATCTTGCAATCACCTTATTTTACATCTGTTTCCTTTTATTCAATACAGTGTCTATGATTCATTCATGTTGTGTGTATCAGCAGCTTATTAATCATCATTGTACAATATTTTATTCTGCAGATAAGATAGAATTTATTCATAGTTTGTGACATGACATTTTGTGCATGAATTTTGTCATACATAAGTATGAATTTAATGCAGGCATATAACTAGGAGGGATATAACTGTGTCATGTGGTATACTGTGATCAGTTTGATCAGTTTAGGTAAATAACCAAAAAATTGTTTTCCAAAATACTATCCTCCTACCAATTATGTAGGTTACTCTAGATCCTTGTCAAACCTTAGTGTTGAGTCTTTTCTTAGTCTTTCTGCTCCATGAATAGTGATATTTCTTTGTGTTTTTAATTTGCATTTCACTGATAACTAAAGAGATTGAGGGCCTTCTCAAATGTTTCATTTTTTGGCCATCAGAACATTTTTATTGTTCTGATATGCCAGTTTAAGCTTTATTTTTGTTCTCTCTCTCTCTCTCTTTTTTTTTTTTTTGAGACGGAGTCATGCTCTGTCGCCCAGGCTGGAGTGCAATGTTGCAGTCTGGGCTGACTGCAAACTCCACCTCCTGGGTTCAAGCGATTCTCCTGCCTCAGCCTCCCGAGTACTTGGGATTACAGGTGTATGCCACCAAACCTGTATAATTTCTGTATTTTTAATAGAGATGGGATTTTGCCATGTTGGCCAGGCTGGTCTCAAACCCCTGACCTTGTGATCCACCCGCCTCCACCTCCCAAAGTACTAGGATTACAGGCATGAACCACCGTGCCCGGCCTGTTCTCTTTTTAAATGAGATTTTTAGACTCTGTTTCATTTGTAGTATATATTTTGAATATTAGAGTTTAAATATATATAGTAAGAATTAAAAGTACATAGTATTATATATATATATGTTATATGACATGTATTATATAAACATATATAGTAGATATATAATGCATCTATATAATACAGTGCACATTATATATTATACTGAGTTTAATAGAAAAACACATTAAACCTGTTTTAATAAATTTATTTAATAATTTATAATAAAATATGTATTGTGTTTATAAATTATGAATTATATATATGACGTCTGTGATTTGCTTTCTCACTGCCTTAATGGTGTCCTCTGATTAAGAAAAGTTTCTAATTCTTATAATGTCCAACTTATCGGTTGCTTCACTTACGATTAGTACAATTTGTAACCTCTTTACTCTTTGCTTATCCTAAATTTATGAAAACCTTTTTCTGCATTTCTTCTAAAAGCTTCAGGGTTTTCCTTTTGTATGGTGTGTGCATTTAGGTTACCTTGTATATTGACTTTATAGGTGGATGGTTACAATAGTCTCAACCAGTACATGGAAACAAACAGACTCTCTTCTTTCAGGAGGTTGGTTTCCTCTAGAAGGTTGCCTGAGGGTGTACTCACAACAAATGCAGAAAACCAGAGAAATGGTTTTCTATTGAACTCTAATATCCAGCCATTAATGCACTTGTTTACCATCGTCTATGTTTTGAATCTAATTATTAACTTTTCTCCAAATGCAGAATCAAATAATTAAAGATTTGTTCTCTTTATAGGTACCCAAATGAATTATCTAATCATGTCATCAAGCTGAAAGACTTGACTATCATATCAGGTTGAAATGAGTCTCCTTGGAAGCTACTTTCTTGATCAGGAGAACATTTAAACTTAAAAAGGTAAGTTATCTGTTTTCCATATAACTAATGTGCAGTGGTTTTATGGTATAGAACCATCCATAAAGAGGAAGATTTGGAAGCATAGAGCACTAGGCTGTAGTGACTCTGAAATACGGCTGAATGGAAGCTGCTACATCCCACTACTTTGGGGTTGGACAATTGTCTTTGATTTCAGCCACAGTTCTGCTTCTGTGACTCCAGGTTCATTGTTCTCCGTGGTTCTTGGGTCGGCTCACTGATACTCATTTCTGTTCTATCACACTTCTTGTCCTTTTTGAAGAAATTCCTAAAAGGATTACATTTTCCTTTTGGCTGGCGGTTTGAATAGGACACAGAATTCTTTAATCTAATATGAGATTGAGTTGATCTGAAGTTGATATCTTTGAAGGACCGAAGACCAGTCTTTGGGAGGGCTGATCTATCTCTGTTTCACCATTACTAATAAACTACACCTCTTCCATGAGCCTATCTGAAAGTGTCAGATATTTTTCATGGCCTTTCAATATACTGGCCATAAACTACAGTCTTTTAATTTCCTTACACCAGGAGACTGCCAAAAGCTTAATCCTCCTCTCAGCCTCTTGGCTTCATACCTAAACATATACAAATGCCTCCAGGGAAAAATGACAAATACATTCAGTTAACTTTAATGAACACCGTTTCTCTCTTGAATCATGGCCTTTTAACAACTGCCTGCTTTGGTAGCCCTGAACTCTACATTTTTATGTTTCTTCTAGCTTCATGAAACTGCTGAAAATTTGATTGAGGTTTCCACCTGCTTAGCCACCACATTTTGTTCATTTAGTTTTCCTTGGTGGGGAGGGTTTTGAATTAAGGTAATGCATCAAGGTCCAAAGTAGAAATTTCTATTGTGCCTTTTTAGGTGATATTGAGAATGTTATTCTTGCTGTGAAATATAATAAAATTCATACTTGCCAAACAACTTACTTGTTATAAAAATAGGAGAAAAAAACATTAAAACCTTTCATGATAATTTAAGCATACACTTGCATTTCAGCAGTCTGCCATAAATCAAGTGTTATTCACGGAAGTTTTACAAAAAAATGTATCTCAAATACATGTTAATCTGAAAATTCTGTTTGAAAATGTATAATTAAGATTTAGAAAATGAGAATGGCAAACATATGTCCGGATGCTTATTGTTTTCTTGTTTTACAAGAAAATGAGAGTCTTTATTAAAAATAACAAGAGCTAAGCTGGAATAAACCTGGGCCACATGCTGAGTGCTGTTCTAAATGCACTATTTAAATGTTCACAATATCTACATGTCGTTAGTCTCACTTTTCAGATGAACAAAATCAGGCATACTGAAAAGATATTTATTGCTCAAGGTTTACCATGCTGAAGAGTAGCAGTTGAGATTCCAGCTATCTTAATACATCCTTGGATACTGTCAGGCCTTTCAATTAGTGAAGGTCCAAGCCATTCCAACTACAACTTTTGGGCAAACTGTTTGCTATAATGTAATTACAAGAATGTATCAGAAAGTATTTACATGGATTTGTCAGACAGTCCATTTGTGTGTTGTTTATTAAGAAGATGGACTTACTCTTCCTGTAGAACTTCTAGAAATATTTCTAAATAATTCTGCCACTGATTATGTTGACACCATGCATTTAAACATAATTTGGAAAGTTATTGTATCTTCAGCGCCTTATAAGTATTGTATCTCCACTGCCTAACATAGTACCTTGAAAATATGAGGCCATTATTAAATATGTATTCCCTGAATATAATATGTATTGAATATTTATATTATGTGTTGAATTGTTAAATGATCACTTGGCCTAGAAATTATAAATTTGAAAGAAAAGGTTGAGATTACTGGCCCAACTTTCTTTATTTATGAAAGGGTATTTGTGACACAAGGAGTTAATTAGATTAATTTAAATAAGTGTGGCTTATGTACTAGTTTTTTATCTTAGATTGTGAGAATTCAATATGGTTTTATTAAATCTTGATACTAATAATTAGAAAGTACTTCCATTTCTTAATGTACATATCAACAGAAAAAGTGAGAGAGAGACAGTCAATATTCTAAACTATGAGACACATTAAAATATAATAACATATAAGAATTACTAATTAATGTATTATTTTAACTAACCTCACATGCAATAAGATTGTTATTTTAAAAGGCAGACTATTAACTGAATTGTGCTAGTGCAATGAGATAAATATTTTAAAAATTAAACTTCAGTCTTTCTCTTTTTTGAGACAGAGTCTCACTCTGTTGCTGAGGCTGGGGTTCAGTGACACGATCTTGGCTCACTGCAACTTCTGCCTCCCAGTTCAAGCAATTCTCCTTCCTCGGTCTCCCAAGTAGCTGGGACTATAAGTGTGTGCCACCAGGCCTGGTTAATTTTTGTGTTTTTAGTAGAGATGGGGTTTCACCATGTTGGCCAGGCTGGTCTTGAGCTCCTGACCTCAAGTGATCTTCCTGCCTTGGCCTCCCAAAGTGCTGGGATTACAGGCATGAACCACCATGCCCTGCCTAACTCACAGTCTTAATTCACACCCCACTGTTTAAGAAATTACAGATTGATTAATCTATAGAAATATATGACCCAAAATAAAGTTAAAATATGTAATGGCAATTTATTTAATAGTGGATTGGAGAAGGCCTTTCAAAGGAAGCAGCAGAAGCAGATTTCTAGGAAAATATTGGTATAAATAACTATATACATATCTAAAATAAAATTGTGCCAAAAATCATTGGCAACATTAAAAAGCAAATGACAAATAAAAAATCATTTGCATTATATGACATTTACCATTTTAATAGCTCCTCATTCACTTTTAAAATCTACAAACCAAAGTCAAATTCTCTAACAAATATGCCACAGCATAAAAATGATAAATAGTCCAGCACTGTCCTATTTTTTTCCCATAACAATGCCATTATGTCTGTAGTACTTCCATTGCTGGATCTTTTAAATTTTTATTTAATTTTATTACACTTTAAGTTCTAGGGTACATGTGCCCAACATGCAGGTTTGTTACATATGTATACATGTGCCATGTTGGTGTGCTGCACCCATCAACTCGTCATTTACATTAGGTATATCTCCTAATGCTGCCCCTCCCCCTTTCCCCCATCCCATGACAGGCCCCGATGTGTGATGTTCCCCACCCTGTGTCCAAGTGTTCTCATTGTTCAGTTCCGACTTTTAAGTGAAAACATGTGGTGTTTGGTTTTCTGTCCTTGTGACAGTTTGCTCAGAATGATGTTTTCTGCTTCATTCAGGTCCCTAAAAAGGACATAAACTCATCCTTTTTTATGGCTGCATAGAATTCCATGGTGTATATGTGCCACATTTTCTTAATCCAGTCTATCATTGATGGACATTTGGGTTGGTTCCAAGTCTTTGCTGTTGTGAATAGTGCTGAAATAAACATACATGTGCATGTGTCTTTATAGTAGCATGATTCATAATCCTTTGGGTACATACCCAGTAACGGGATCACTGGGTCAAATGGTATTTCTAGTTGAGGAATCGCCACACTGTCTTCCACAATGGTTGAACTAGTTTACAGTCCCATCAACAGAGTAAAAGCCTTCCTATTTATCCACATCCTCTCCAGCACCTGTTGTTTCCTGACTTTTTAATGATAGCCATTCTAACTGGTATGATACGGTATCTCATTTTGGTTTTGATTTGCATTTCTCTGATGACCTGTGATGATGAGCATTTTTTTCATGTGTCTGTTGGCTGCATAGATGTCTTCTTTTGAGAAGTGTCTGTTCATGTCCTTTGCCCACTTTTTGATGGGGTTGTTTGATTTTTTTCTTGTAAATTTATTTAAGTTCTTTGTAGATTCTGTATATTAGCCCTTTGTCAGATGGGTAGATTGCAAAAATTTTCTCTCATTCTGTAGGTTGCCTGTTCACTCTGATGATAGTTTCTTTTGCTGCACAAAAGCTCTTTAGTTTAATTAGATCCCATTTGTCTATTTTGGCTTTTGTTGCCATTGCTTTTGGTGTTTTAGTCATGAAGTCCTTGCCCATGCATATGTCCTGAAAGGTATTGCCTAGGTTTTCTTCTAGGGTATTTTTGGTTTTAGGTCTAACATTTAAGTCTTGAATCTTTTAATGGCTTAAAATATACTTTAATACATTTTCACATTCTGGGACTACAGCACTGTGATTAAACTGTTAAAAGAAAAACTTCAACTGAACTAAATTTAAAGGAGTTTAGTTGAGCAATGAATGATTCACGATTCGGGCAGCTTTCTGAATCACAGAAGATTCAAAGAGATTCCAGCATGGTAGAAGATTTATAGACAAAAAGAGGGAAATGACGTAAGGAATTGGAAGTAAAATACGGAAACACCTGGATTGGTTACAGTTTGGTATTTACCTTATTTGAACACTGTTTGAACGGTTGGCTACATTAAATTGGCTAAAACTCAGTGATTGGTACTGGCGTGGGCTATAGTCGGTTTATACCTCCCCTTGTTATAGTTCACAATGTACAGAAAAACCTTTAGGCTGAACTTAAACATGTAAAGAGGCAGCTTTAGGCTGAACTTGATTAACAAAATAATAATTCATGACCTGGTAATTTTTATCTATATATATAAGAAAGCTTGTAGCACTGTAAACTAGCATGGCTCTATTTCAGAAACATGAGAATAAAACATCATCAAACTAGTTCTCCTAAGACATTGTATAATATGGTGATATATCTGTCGAATCACTTTGTGGTGCTAGAATAATGGCCTGTGATGTTTAATGCTTTTGGTTAAAATCCCATTTTTATGGTTCAAGAAATGTATTTTGACCCATGCACTCCATGTACTGATTTATCCACTTCGCATCCAGTGAACCTAAAGCAGTTTTAAAGAGTTCTGAAGATGCCAGTGAACATCTGAAAGTATTTTACGATACCTATACTAAAAAAAGAATTCCCATTACAAAATAGTTTAAATTGCCCAAACTATAAAAGAATTATTTTTCTAACAAGTGAACTTGTGTGCGGTTCCTTATGCCCTTCCTGTATTCTGTAGACTCTTTCAATAATGCAAGATCAATTCTGTCACTGCCCAGGCAATTAACTCTTTGGCTACAGTTCACCTGCTAACTTGGTATCCTATCCTCCTATTAGGTGTTGGGACTTGAATTTCACCCACCCTAGATAGGTCTTTGAACTCGGTGTGGTGTTGTTATATGAACTAGATTGTATCTCGTTTAAAATTGCTCAGTGACACACACACAGGGAGAAAGGCAAAGGGTTCTTCAGCAGGGAGTACGTGTTCACTGTAGAAGTACTTCATCACTTTTTGAAGCCATTCTTTGTGTTTGAAGAAAAGTCATTTATATTGCTTAATCAGAGAAAATATCTCCTCTAAAAATGTTACATTTAATTTGTTAATCAAAATATATGAATACCAGGCTTAGGAATTTAAAGACTACTTTTACTCAAGAATACCAAGAAAGTAATGGTTTAAGGCTTTTCCACAATATTCTGAGATTCTTAGTTTTCTCATATAATGCAAAGAGGTATGAAGAGGGTAAAACAATGGTTTATTATCTATTTCTCCAAACACATATATATTTATTTATTTATGTAAAATAAATAATGCATAATTAGTCAAAAAGTGTCAAATAAATATTGACCCTTGAGCATCCCCCAAAAGCCATTCTGTTATTTTCCTTGGAGATGGCAAGGTTCCTCTGAGAGAGAAAGCTGTTTTCTAGTGGTAGGGACAATGGGAGTTCCAGCTGCTGTTAGACTCTAAGTTCTGAAATACAGCCATTGTTCTCATCTGCTGTAGAAGGCAAAGATGAAGAATACATAATAACTTAATGTATAGAATATGTAACAATTGCTTTTCTCTCCTTTTAACTTTGAATATTAATAAAGTGGTAGCTTTGAAATAAGGGGTACTTATTTAAAGTAGTAGTGAATAAAATAAAAATAGGTTTAAAGGATGCAAGTTTTAGATTTAAAAATATATATATATTTTAAATTTCATTTTTTAACTTTTATTTTAGGTTCAGGGGTACATGAACAGATTTGTCATACCGGTAAATTGTGTGTCATGGGGGATTGGTGTACAGATTATTTGTCACACAGGTAATAACCATAGTACCCAATAATTTTTTTGATCCTCTTTCTCCTCCCATCTACTACCTTCAAGTAGGCCTTGGTGTTTGTTGTTCTCTTCTTTGTGTCTATGTGTACTGAATGCTTAGCTCCCTCTTGTAAGTGAGAACATTTGGTATTTGATTTTTTGTTCCTGTGTTAGTTCATGTAGGATAATGGCCTCCAGCTCTATCCATGTTGCTGCAAAGGACAGGATCTCATTCCTTTTTATGGCCGTGTAGTATTCCATGGTATATATGCACCACATTTCCTTTATACAGTCCATCACTGATGAGCATTTATCTTGATTCCATGTCACTGCTATTTTGAATAGTGCTGTGATGAACATACACATTCATGGTATTAATGGAAGAATGATTTATATTCCTTTGGGTATATACCCCAAGACAGTTGCTGGGTCAAATTGTAATTGTATTTTGAGTTTTCTGAGAAATCACCACACTACTTTTCACGATGGCTAAACTAATTTACATTACCACCAGCAGTGTATATATAAGTGTTCCCGTTTCTTTGCAACCTCACCAGCATTCCTTATTTTTTGGTATTTTAATAATATCCATTCTGACTGATGTGAGATGGTATCTCACTGTGGTTTTCATATGCATTTCTCTAGTGATTTGTGATGTTGAGCATTTTTTTATATGTTTGTTGGCCGCATATATGTCTTCGTTTGAAAAGTGTCTATGCATGTCGTTTGCCTACTTTTTAATTGGGTTGTTCATTTACTGCTTGTTAATTTGTTTGAACTCATTATACAAATTAGATATTAGACCTTCATCGCATTCATAGTTTGCAAATATTTTATCCCATTCTGTAGGTTGTCTGTTTACTCTGTTAATACTTTCTTTGGTTGTGCAGAAGTTCCTTAGTTTAATTAGGCCCCACTTGTCAATTTTTGTTTTTATTGCAATTGCTTTTGGCATCTTCCTCATGGAATTTTTCCAGGGCCTCTGTCCAGAATAACCTAGGCATTTCCTAGGTTATCTTCCAGGGTTTTTATAGTTTTTGGTTTTACATTTAAGTCATTAGTTCATGTTGAGTTGATTTATATATATGTTGTAAGGAAGGGGTCGGTCCAGTTTCAGTCTTCTGCATATGGCTAGCCAGTTGTCCCAGAACAATTTATTGAATACAGAGTCATTTTCCCATTGCTTTTTGTTGTTGTTGACTTTATTGAGATCAGATTATTGCAGGTGTGTGGCATTAGTTCTGGGCTCTCTATTCTGTTCCAATGGTAAATGTGTCTGTTTTTGTATCAGTTCCATGCTGTTTGGCTACTGTAGCCTTGCAGTATAATTTGAAGATGGGGGCTGGGTGCCTTGACTCAAGCCTGTAATCCCAGCACTTTGAGAGGCCAAGGCATATGGATCACTGGAGACCAGCCTGGACAACATGGTGGAACCCCGTCTCTACTAAAAATACAAAAATTAGCTGGTGTGGTGGTGTATGCCTGTAATCCTAGCTACTCTGGAGGCTGAAGCATGAGAATTGCTTGCACCAGGGAGGCCGGGGTTGCAGTGAGCCTAGATCTCCCTACCGCTCTCCAGCCTGGGCCACAGGAAAAAAAAAAAAAAAAAAAAAAAAAAAAAAAAAAGGGTGGGAATAGGTAACTGAAGCCTCCAGCTTTGTTCTTTTTTTGCTTAAGATTGCCTTGGTTATTTGAGCTCTTTTTCAGCTTCATGTGAATTTTCAAAACAGTTTTTCTAGTTCTGTGAAGAATGTCATTGTTAGTTTGATAGGAATAGCACTGAATCTGCATATTGCTTTGGGCAGTATGGCCATTTTAACAATATTAATTCTTGCTATCTATGAGCATGGAATGTTTATCCATTTGTTTGTGTCATCTCTGATTTCTCTGAGCAATGTTTTGTAATTCTCTTTGTAGAGATCTTTCACCTTCCTGGTTAGCTGTTTTCTAGGTATCTTATTTATTTTGTGGCAATTGTGAATGTGATTGCATTCCTGATCTGACTATCAGCTTGAACGTTGTTGGTGTATAGGAACACTACTGATTTTTGCACATTGATTTTGTATCCTGAATTTTTTCTGAAGTTGTTTGTCAGAACTAGAAATATTTGGGCAGATACTATGGGGTTTCTAGGCAGACAATCATGTGGTCTACAAACGGGGTAGTTTTACTTCCTCTCTTCCTATTTGGCTGCCCTTTATTTCTTTCTCTTGTCTGATTGTTCTGGCTAGCGCTTTCAGTGGTATGTTGAATAGGAGTGGTGAGAGTAGACAGCCTTTTCTTGTTCCAGTTCTCAAGGGGAATGCTTCCAGCTTTTGACCATTCAGTATGATGTTGGCTGTCGGTTCGTCATAGATATCGCTTATTGTTTTAAGGAACATTTCATCAATGCCTAATTTTTAAGGGTTTTTATCATCAAGGGATGTTGAATTTTATTGAAATTATTTCTGCATCTAGTGACATAATCATGTGGTTTCTGTTATGGGAATGAATTTATGTGATGAATCAAAGTTACTGATTTGTGTATGTTGAAGCAAACTTGCATCCTAGGGCTAACACTTACTTAAACGTAGTGGGTAAGTTTTTTGATGTGCTACTGGATTCAATTTGCTAATATTTTTTGATGATTTTTGTACTTATGTTCATCAAGCAGATTGTCCTGAAGTTTTCTTTTTTGTTGCTGTTTTTCTACCAGGTTTTGTTATAAGGATGATGCTGGCTTCATATTGTGAGTTAGGAAGAAGTCCTTCCTCCTCATTTTATTTGCAATTATTTCAGCAGGAATACTACCCGCTCTTCTTTACATTTTTGGTATATATATATACTCTTTCCACTGTGAATCCCTCTAGTTCTGGGCTTATGATGGTTGGTAGACTTTTTATTACTGATTTGATTTCAGAACTCATTATTGGTCTGTTCAGTGATTCAATTTCTTCCTACTTCAATCTTGGGAGATTGTATGCATCTGGGAATTTATCCATTTCTTCTAGATTTTCTCATTTGTGTGCATAGATGTGTTAATAGTAGTCTCTGAGGGCTTTTAAAATTGTTATTTCTAAAGGATTGTTGGTAATATTCAGCTTGTTATTACTGGTTGTGTTTATTTGAATATATTCTCTCTCTTTTTTCTTCTTTATTAGTCTAGCTAACAATCTATCAATCTTATTTATTATTTTACATAACATCTCCTGGATTTGCTAATCTTTTGAATTTTTTTTTTGCATCTCAATTGCCTTCAGGTCAGTTCTGATTTTAGTTATTTCTTATCTTCCACTAGCTTTGGGCTTGGTTTTCTCTTGTTTCTCTAATTCCTCTAAGGGTAATGTCGCATTGTCAATTTGAGATATTAAAACACTGTTTTTGCTGTGTCCCAGAGATTCGAGTATGTTTTATCTTTGTTCTCATTAGTTTCAAATAATTTTTCGATTTTTGTCTTAATTTGATTGTTTATTGGGGAGCAGGTTAATTAATTTCCATGTGATTGTATAGTTTTGAGCAATTTTCTTAGTGCTGATTCCTATTTTTATTGTGATATGGTTTGAAAGTGTTGTTGTGATTTAGGTCTTTGCGAATTTGCTGAGGATTGTTGTATGGTTGATTATGTAGTCAATTTTAGAGTATGTGCCATGTGACAATGAGAAGAATGTATATTCTATGGTTTTGGGTGAAGAATTCTGTAAATGTCTATCTGGCCCATTTTGTGAAGTGCTGAGATCAGGACTCAAATATATTTATTTGTTTCCAGTCTAGCTGATCTCTAATACAGTTACTGAGGTGTTGAAGTCTCCCACTATTGTTGTGTGGTTTTCTAAGTCTCCACATAAGATCTCTAAGAACTTGTTTTATGAATCTGGATGCTCCTTTGTTGGGTGCATATATAATAAGGATAGTTAGGTCTTCTTGTTGAATTATACCCTTTGCCAATATGTAGTGCCTTTCTTTGTCTTTCCTGATTGTCATTGATTTAAAGTCTGTTTTGTCTTAATTTGGAATAGCAATCCCTGATTTCTTGTATTTTCTATTTGCTTGATAGAGTTTTCCTTATCCCTTTACTTTGAGCCTATGAGTGTCACTGCATGTGAGATGGGTCTCTTAAAGATAGCATACAGTTGGGTCTTGCTTCTTTATCCATTTTGCCACTCTGTGTCTTTTAATTGGGGCATTTAGCTAGTTTACATTCAATATTAATATTGATATGTGTGGATTTGATCCTGTCATCATTTTGTTAGCTGGTTATTTTGCAGACTTGAATGTGTGGTTGCTTAATAGTGTCAATTTTCTATGTACTTAAGAATGTTTTATGGTGGCTGGTAATGGTCTTGTCTTTTCCTATCTAGCACTCCTTTAAGGACCTCTTGTAAGGAAGGTCTGTTGCTAATAAATCCCATAGCATTTGCTTATCTGAGAAGGGTCTTATTTCTTAGTTTATGAAGCTTAGTTTGGCTTGATATGAAATGCTTTATTGGAATTTCTCTTGTTTAAGAATGATGAATAAAGGCTCCCAATCTCTTCTGGCTTGTAGGGTTTCTGCTGATAGATCCACTGTTAGCCTGGTAGAGTTCTCTTTTTAGGTGACCTGCCCCTTTACTCCAGCTGTCTTTAACATATTTTATTCCATTTCAACTTCAGAGAATCTGATGATGATATGTCTTTGGGGATGGTTGTCTTGTATAGTATTTTTCAGGGGTTTGCTGCGTTTTCTGAATTTGAATGTTGGCCTCTCTAGTAAGGCGGGGGACATATTTATCAATGAGATATCCTTAAATATGTTTTCCAAATTGCTTGCTTTCTCCCCCTCTTTTTCAGGGATGACAATGAGTCATAGATTTGGTCTTTTTACATAATCCTATATTTTTGGAGGTTTTATTCATTCTTCTTTATTGTTTTTCTTTATTTTTGTCTGACTGAGTTATTTCAGAGAACCTATATTCAACCTGATTTTCTCTCCACAGCTTGGTTGATTCTGCTGTTAATACATGAGATTGTATTATGAAATTCTTGAAGTGAGTTTTTCAGCTATATCAGATTAGTTTGGTTCTTTCTTTAAATGGCCAGTTTTCTTTTATCTTTTGTATCATTTTATTGTATTCCTTAGATTTCTTGGATTGGGTTTTAAGTTTCTCCTGGATGTCAATTATCTTTGTTCCTATATATATTCTGAATTATATTTCTGTCATTTAAGGCATTTCAACCTGGTTAAGAATGATTGCTGGGGAACTAGTGTGGTTACTTTTAGGTAAGAAGACACTCAGGTTTTTTGAGTTGCCCGAGTTTTTGCTCTGGTTCTTTCTCTTCTGTGTGGGCTGATGTTCCTTCACTCTTTGAAGTTACTGTTCTTTTGGTGTTCTTTTTTTTTTTTTTTTCCTTTTTTCTTTTTGCTTTTATCTTCTATAATGCCCTTGGGGGTTTAATTTTGGTATTTCTGGAAGATATCAGGGGGGCAATGCTCAGCTCAGCACTCTTGGTTTGCATGCTGTAACTTGGAGCTGCTACCAGGACCATGACTTTGTTCTCTGGCATTTCAAAGTTAGAAATCTGCTGCACTGGAGGGGCTGAGGTGTTCCAGCTCTGCTGGTCCCAACACTCTGATATTATAGATTGTGCCAACCAAAGGACTTTGTTGGGGCAGTGCCAGTGGGATCTGTGCTTGACTGTATTTGCTAGGAGCCCTGATGGCATGGTGGGTGCATGGTATTGACTGGGGCAGGGTACTGGCGGAAAAGGGACTGAAGTGTTCCTGTGCGAATTTGCTCTGGCGACAGGGTGCAGGCTAAGGTGGGGTTGCTGATGTCCATGCTCACACTTGCGCCATCATCACTGGTCACAAGTCAGTGATGGGGGTAGTGCTGCCTGCGTCTGGGTGTGATTTCGCACCATCAGCGGTGGCAGCACAGGAGTGGACTGGGTCGCAGACAGTTGTGCACACATTTGCACTGGCAATGGGTGACGCGGCTGAGTGCCTGCACATTAGTAGGGGGAGGAGAGGACAGTGGGTTGCACTCATGCTGACAACAGCAGTGGGTTGCTCCTGCACATGAGTGCCAGTGGAGGAGGGGAGATGGGGTCTTCCCGTACAGGCAGCAGCAAAGTGGTGGGAGGGTAGCCATGGGTATGTGCTAAGTGGCGGAGGGAAGAGTATTGTGGGAAGAAGGTGCAAATGGACTGATGTGCATGGGCGGGGGCCACTCTGCTGGAGCTCTCAGGCAGGAGCAGTCAGCCGGGGAAGGAGCTATGATGAGGGCCCCCGGGAAGCACCCTGTTTGGGCAAGCACCAGGTCCAGCAGATGTGGATAGGCTGGGGCCCCAGGAGACAGGGTGGCACTCAGATTGGACTGGTTTCGTCTCCAAGGCAAGACAGCCCTGCTCTGTACAGATCCACAGTCACCCTATGGCCAAAGTCTCCTACAGGAGCATGGCAAGCCTCATTATTTCAAACTCACTATTCTCCCTATCATACCTGTAGGCCAATTCCATTTCTAGCAAGTGATGGGAAATATTGAGCAGGTAAATATTCCAAAAATAGTAGATTTGATATCCTTATTCCATGATGATTTATACCTTGTCAGCCGCATGATGCTTCAATTTTACAATTTATTAAGTGCCTACTGTGCAACACATGTGTTCAGTACTGAGCCAAGCAAAGATAATTAAGTTAGGTATTCTCCATAAGGAACCTTCCCCTGTAGAAGAGAAGTACATGTGCTTTTGAATAGCTGTAGCTACAGGTACACCACGAACCATGATTAATAATTCAGGATGTGAATTGTAACTTTAATATCTGAGTACTTTTCCATCAATGCTTATTTTTTCAAGAAAATTTAAGCATGTGTTTTCCAGTCCAGAAGTCTACAATGTGTGATGTAAAATATACACAGATACACAGCAACAAGGATTTTGAAAATATGAAGAGGTGGTTTGCTTTTTTTGTGTGTGTGAGACAGAGTCTTGCTCTGTCGCCCAGGTTGGATGGAGTGCAGTGATACAATCTCGGGTTACTGCAACTTCCACCTCCCCGGTTCAAGCAATTCTACTGCCTCAGCACCCACTAATAGCTGAGACTACAGGTGCACACAATCACGCCCAGCTAATTTTTGTATTTTTAGTAGACACAGGGTTTCAACATGTTGGCCAGGCAGGTTTTTTTTTTTTTTTTTTTTTTAACCTTTACTAAACATCTATCATTCTTAAGTTATATAATAGTCAATTCTATATGAGCAAGAAGCTTGATAATTACGTTGTTTATAATTCATTTTTCCAATACTATTTAACTCCACATTATGCTATTTTTATTCTTTCTCTGTATCTGATACTTCTATTATTTATTAGATCTCAACCAACTTATCCTTAGTTCCTTTAAATAGAATAGCATTATTTATGCAATTGTCAATAACACAATTTTGTATCCTACTTTATATAGTTTTAAAATGATTCACTCAGGAGATTTCGCAAACATTCATTTTATCATTTCTTCAAATATGATTTTAAACCTGCAAATTTTACCCTGAAATTGGATTTCAAATTCTAATTAAACCGAGGTAAACTTATGTGACCTTAAAAACTACAATACAAAAGGAAGCAACATTTCCTTCTTTTTATTTCATTTTACAATAAATATTTAGCATGTTTGAATCTCTACTTGTCTAATAGATTATCATTATTTCTACATGCAATTCAACTGGAAATATGCAATGATTTTATTAGTTAATATGTTATCAGGTTATAGTATATCTTTTTAACTCAGCAAATACAGTTATATATAATATAAAGACATTGTAGCTATGAATATAAATGTTTAATTAGATATATCTGCATTTAAAGAGAGAAAATGTATAGTCATTGTAAGGTTTGAAATGCATCTCATCATTTTGTTTTTACACAAATTTGTAGGGTTCTCCTAAAAGGAAGGCTGGGTATTTATCTTTTTGATGTATTTATTCCTGGAGCTCTTTTTATGGATAATTAAAATACTAAATTTCAAAGACTTCTACGTAGTATTTTTATTAGTCAGAGTCCCAGCTGGAAACAGACTGCAGTTAAAATTAGTGTAATTGATGGAAGGCTTAATAAAAGAACTAAATATAAAGTAAATAAGATATAAAGGAACTACATGAGACATCCTCGGATTCTCAGAATGATAGGAATCATGTCATTTTCAGCCCTAGTCCCTTTGTGATGAGTTTAGGAAAAGAACATTTTTGGAACCTCAAAAGTAAATTTCCTGTTGATAGTTTCCTTAAAAAGAGAAAGTTCATTTGGTTGAGGGACATAGACAAATTCAAAGTAAGGAAGCAAGGGGATAAATATTCAAATTTCTTCTTTCACAGATCTTTTCAAGCATCTCCCTGTTAACTAAATCCAGCCAGGACCCTGAGTACCTGAGTGTCCTTTAATGCCGTTTATACAAGCTAAGCTCAGAGATCCAAGTGAAGGACGGCTCTTGAGAGGCCAATAGAAGATATCAGACATGATAAATATCAGAAAACAGTCAAACTACTGAGTCAAATACACAATTCACAGATTTTCTGTAGTCCATCAGCATAATTCAAATAAATTAAAGATTGTATTACTAGGACATAATTTATGCCAGCCTAATTATACACCAATTGGTATACAGTAATGAATAAACAGAACAACATGGAAGTAATATTAATTTACTCTCCTGTGAAATTAATAAGTTGTGTCCCCAAAGTACAATATATCTTTCATTTCGTCGTTTTACCTTTAAGACTCCAGGTGGGATTAGATTATTTTGTTCATTTCTTTGTAGCAAAATTTGGAAGCTACTAAGGTCAGGAAATTATAAAGATTTAGTAATGTGTTGTGGATGCATTAGAACAAGTCAAGTGTACCCCACTGTTACCATGCCTTCTGGCTGGGGCTGCCTTCTCATAGTGTTCTCTCCCTCATTCTCTTTTTTCTCAGCTTTTCATGAACTAAAAGGAGGGCAATGTCAGTAAAGTGGTGGAGTAGGCAGCTCTGTGCTCTTGTTCTCCCTGGAATTATAGAAAAACAAGCAGTAACTATTAAAGCCAAATTTGTCAGAACTCTAAAAAACAGCCAGAAGATTAGAGTAACAAAGTGGATAACGAATCAGAAAAATATAGCAACTTCAAAATGGTAGGAAGACTTTTTAATGTTTTTGCTTGCCCTTGCTCCATGCTCTTCCATCTTGAAGAGAAAAGTCTGCGTTCCCAATGTGAGACACTCATCCAGAAGGAACAGAAAATACCATATTCAAAAATTATTGTGTATGTCTCTTCTAACTTGTCTGGAAGCTCCCTAAAAAACTCAGGCCAGAAAAGAGGTGAGAATTACTTGATAATTTTGCAAATCAAATGAATAACCCACAGATACATGGGACAAAAGATTATTGTATGTTTTGACTGCTTAAGGTCCATGAGCAAGAGCTGGAAAAAAATTCTTTGTGAAATTAAAACATTCAAAAGCATCTCTCTAAATGGGAAAATTTGGAAGCCCACAAGCATGTTCACAGCAAGAGGCATTCTCAGTAAAGACCTTGGAGGATCCTAAGCTTTCACCTCAGGCTTTTCTCTAAGCTCATTGTTGAATGAGTGTCCAAGACAGAGACAATCTGCAAAGACCGAATAAAGGTTTTTGTTTGTTTGTTTTATTATTTTTAGTTCCAAGTGTTTGAAGCAACCTCTGTCAAAACACCATTTAAACAGAAGTTAAGTAACAGAGACTTTAATGTCCACACATGATAAGAAATACAGTCTTCACAAAAAATAATTTTGGAAACTCCCAGAATAAATGGATTAATACAACTTTCAATAATCAAAAGATTATTGAGATATAAATTAAAAATTCCTAAGCCAGAAACCCCAGAGAAGTGGAAAAACTTTATTTCCAGTATTTGGGCATTATAGTCTTCAAATACTCAGATTTAAACAGCAACAACAAAAAATCACAAGGCATAAAAAGAAAGAGGAAAGTATGGCCTGTTAAAAGAAAAAATAATAAATCGATAGAAAGCATTCCTAAGAAAGCTCTGACATGGGACTTACTAGACAAATGTTTTAAAGCAGCTTTCTTATATATTCTCAAAGAGCTAAAAGAATCCATGGACAAAACATAGAAACAAATCAGAAAAAAACGTTGCATGAGCAAAATGAGAGTGTTGACAAGAAATAGATTGCAAAAAGAAATGAAGCAGTAATACTAGAGCTGAAATAAAAGACCTGAAAAGAAAAATTTACTAGAAAGCCTGTACAGTGAATTGAAGCAGGCAGAAAAACAATAGCAAACACTAAAAGAGGAGAATTGAAATGATCAATTCAGAGGAACAGAAAAAAAAGAATGAAATAATGAAAAAAGTGAACAGAGCTTAAGAGATCTGAGGCACACAATAGGAAGAACAATATGGCAGGGCACGGTGGCTCAAGCCTGTAATCCCAGCACTTTGGGAGGCCGAGACGGGCGGATCACGAGGTCAGGAGATCAAGACCATCCTGGCTAACACGGTGAAACCCCGTCTCTAATACAAAATATTATATGTATTTTGGTTTGTAACTTTTTTATTTCATATAGGATTTAAAAATACAAAATATTATATGTATTTTGGTTTGTAACTTTTTTATTTCATATAGGATTTAAAAGGCAAAGGTATAAAAACAATTATAAATCTATACGAAGAGCTACAATATATATAAATATGTATTTGTAACAACAGCAATATAAAGTGGGGGGGTGTTGAGCAGTATGGGAACACAGTTTTTTTATGACATTGAATTTTGGTTGGTATCAATTTGAATTAGATGTTTATAAATGTATAATTTTAAATACCATGGCAACGGAAAAATCTAAAATTATACATAAAGGAAATAATAAATGAATAAAAATGATTTATCACAAAAAATCATCAAAACACAAAAGAAGACAGTAACGGAGAAAATGAGGAACGAAAATGGTATATGACATACAAAAATTAAAAATGATAGAATTAGGTCCTTTGTTATCAATAATTACTTTAAACGTTAAGTATATTAAATTTTCCAAACAAAAGACAGAGATTTGCACAATGGACACTATGCTGTCTACAAGACACTTTTTGTCAAAGACACAAACAGATTAGAAGTGAAAAGATGAAAAAAGATATTTAATGCAAATAACAATGAAAAGAGAATGGGGTGGCAGAAAAAATAGCCTTTATATAAAAAAACCATTACAAGAACAAAAACTATTATATTGATAACATGGTCAATTCATTCAACAGTATAATAATTATAAATATATACACAAAAACAATAAAACATTAAAATATAAGAAATGAACATTTACAGACTCAAAGGCAGAAATGACCAGTTCTATAATAAGGGTTTGAGACATTAATAAACCACTTTGAATAATAGAACTTTTAGAGAGAGCATTGGTAGAAAATAGAGGACTTGAGTGGCACCATAAAGCGACACCATAAAGCAACACTGTAAAGCAACACTGTAAAGCAGTAACAGTCATATTTGGAGCACTTCACCTAACAACAGCTAAGTGCACATTCCTCTCAAGTGCACATGGGACATTCTCTAGAATGGACCATGTTTTACTTCACAAAACATATCTCTATAGATTTTAAAAGATAGATATAATGCAAAATAGCTTCTCTGACCCAAATAGGATGAATTTAGAAATAAGTAATAGAAAATGGACAGACATAATATTTGAAAAAACAATGGCCAAAAACCTCCCAAATTTAGTGAGATATATGAATTCATGAATCCAAGAATCTCAAACTTCAAATAGAAGAAAAACTGGAAAATTCTCGAATACATGGAAATTAAATAACGTACTCAAACAATCAATGGATCAAGGAAGAAATCACAAGATAAACTGGAAGTTATATTGAAATAAATACAAATGATAACACAACATACGCAAATTTATGGGATGCAGCAAATACACTCCTTAGAAATTTATAGCTGTACATTAAAAAAAGAAGACATTTCAAATGACTAATGTGACTTCCCTTCTTTTTTTATTAGAACTTTTCCAATTTTCTTTCTTTTTTAAAAAAATTTTACTTTAAGTTCTGGGATACCGGTGCCGAACGTGCAGGTTTGTTACATATGTATATGTGTGCCATGTGGTTTGCTGCACCCATCAACCCATCATCTAGGTTTTAATCCCCACATGTATTCGGTATTTGTCCTAATGCTCTCCCTCCCTTGGTCCCCTACCCCACGACAGGCCCTGGTGTGTGATAGTCTCCTCCTTGTGTCCATATGTTCTCAGTGTTCCACTCCCACTTATGAGTGAGAACATGCAGTGTTTATTTTTCTGTTCCTGTGTTAGTTTGCTGAGAATGATGGCTTCCAGCTTCATCCACGTTCCTGCAAAGGACATGACTCATTTATTTTTATGGCTGCATATTATTCCATTGTGTATATGTGCCATATTTTCTTTATCCAGTCTGTCATTGATTGGAACTTTACTTCTTAAGGAAATAGAAAAAAACTAAACCCAAAGCTAGCAGGAAAAAAAATTATGAAGAGTATAGTGAGATAAATAAAATAGATAATAGAAAAATAATAGAGAGAATCAAATGTTGGTAGCACAAATCTCTTATATTTATTGCATAATTTCTGACTAATCATTTTGAATAATAGAATCTTGCTTATTAATATGGCATATGCTTCTTTTATCAAGAGAAGCAAAAATTGGAACATTGAGTACTGCTATATGTACAATTCTCAACACATATGCTGTCATCAAATTAATCTTTAGAGTATTACAAATAAAACTTTATAAATTCATCTACAATAGGAGACTCCACTTATTAAAGACTCAATTCAAAATTACCTGTAAGGTTGTTCTCAAATACTCCATATTGTGATTGAAATGACATTTATGTTAAATTGTTGAAATGTTAAATACTATGCATTGAATAAATAAAGAGTCATTTTTCAAAAGTATAGAACAAATCAGTCTTTGGAATTAATTTTACTATTGTTTTAGACTGTATAGAAAATTACACAGAGAGCACAGTAGTTTGATAGACAAATATGTATCATATTTGAGGGTTGATTTGTTTAGGTAGAATTCTATTTTCATCCTTAGAATTAAATGTCTACTTTGCACCATTAATTAATTTATTTATCTAAGTGCTGAGTAATAATGCTAAATTACAAGACATAGCTTCTCTTCTGCAGTATACAAAGGACTAAATCTAACAAATTGGAAAGTGGGTATGAAGGAAATTATGGGAAAACTAAGAAAGTGTGTTACTGGAGAAAGGGGCAGAGATACAACATTTTACATGTATACATATTGAATATCCCCTTATTTATTCCACTAAATATTGACCAGGTACCAGGATTCACACCAGCAAGAGGTGACTCAAGGGGGAAAAGGGCAGATGATGTTTTTGCCCTTATGATACCAATAGTCTAGAAGAATCATAATTCATGAGGAGATAATTATGTGAATAATTCGACCATCCCAATTGTGGCCAGAGATACAAAGGCTAATTAGGCTCTGAGAAAGTTTAGTGAGGTACGTAGCCAAGTCTGAGAGGGAAGAGACGGCTCTTTTGGGAAAATGGTATTTAAATTGGGAGCTAGAAAGGGATTGGAGGAAGTGAGGCTCTAGGGGAGGATAGCATTTAACAGAGCAGAGATCAGGAAAAGCCTGTCCTGAAGAGAGGCAGGAACATCAGCTGGGAATTAGACTCTGTCAGGACTTTTGAACAAGATCATGGACTTGGGCCTTTATCCTAACAACAATAAAAAGCCATTGAGGGATGTTAAGATGGATCATTATGCTCAGACTTGAATTAAAAATATTACTGCATTTTTAGCAGGGGAAATAAATCAGCATGCAGGAGATGAGTTAATGAGCTATTTTGAGAAATACTACTTTAGCAGCAATTCCTTTAGAAAGCTGATTCTGGCACTGAAATCCATAGCAAGGAATCACAATCAGTGATCCTTAACACTGGACATTGAAATTTGAAACGAATGAATTTTGTGTCTGACAAAAGTCGCCATAAACATAGGCACCTGCTAAAAATAGAGATGGGACTGTCATAAGGCATTGGGCAAATATCTGAGGAACCTGATTAATATATGAGGAACCTTATATGTTGACAAGAAAAAAACAAAAAACAACCCATTAAATATGCGGACAATATATAGTAAGTATATTTTTGCCAGCAAATGCATATTAAATGGTGCTCTAATTAATAAGCAGCCAAGAAAATGCAAATTCTAAAACTCAATTGAATGCTAGAATATTATTGTTTTTAAAGTAGATGACAATGGTTAACTATTATTACAACATAAAAATTAACTTAGTAAGAATGTATAAAATCATGATTGCTGATATCTTAGATCTATGTTGCAAAAATTTCACAGTTCTGAAGTTTAAGAGAAAATGTTAGAAACCACAATCTGTATTCTCTGGACTAAGTCTGAGGAAGACACATAGTAAGGGTGAATTAGAGAATAAAAACAGAAAAAACAGAAACTTGTTAAAATAAACACTCCAAAAAAGTTCTGAATATGTAATATTATTGGTTCAGCAGGAAACATACTCTTGCTAGAAACTAGGATGCTACCCTATTAATATATAGTCTTGCTTATCAAATTAAACAGAGACTTTTTGATGGTAATTGATAAAGTAACATTAAAACTTATTCTTGTGAAGACCTCTATGATCTTACATTTTAATGAGACCACAATGCAGAGGAACAGGGCCACATAAATAAACCCAATATAACAGAATTTAAGTAGTCGGAGTTCCCATAAAAAAATAAGTATTAGTGTCAATATTTTGAAGAAATATTTAAAAAGAAAAGATAGCATTTTGTTTGTTTTGTGTTGTATTTTAAGTGTAGTATAGTATTTTTATTCTTTTGTTCTTGAAACATCACTATAAAAGTGCATTAATCTGAACTTTCAAAAAACAGATCAAGAAATATATATATATATAACCTAATGAATTTCATTCACCTGTCACATGAGTAAATCTATACAGGTTCCTTGGCGGTATTTTGTCAAGAGCTTTATAGTGTTGTGCAGCTTTGGTCTGATAAATGACTCAAAAAATGTACTTACACTACAATTGTTGTTATATCATCCTAAAACATTGTAAGATTAAACGCTCTTTAAGTATACCCTGCCCATAGGGAATAATAGTATTATTTTTACCTTCATTAAAACCCTACAGAGTTATGAAATGTTGCATAACTGTGTCCCAAGAAAGTCTAAAAGCAAGGCAGCTGTTAATTGGTTATGCTTTCTTTTCCTGTAATACACAAATAAAAAAAAAATCTTCCTCCGTACTTATTGCAATTAGAGTTACTAAAACATAGTTTCTTTGACCAATCCTACTGATTTCAAATATTACTTCATCATAATGTGGTGGCTTGGATATATTTTCTTAATAAAATTAAATTTAAATGAACAGTAATCCAAGTTTTGTTGTGGATGTAATTCATTATTTAAATCTTTATTCACAAATTGCAAAAATTTAATTCAAAATACCTAAAAATAAAGATTTATAAAATAAATTTCATTTTATTTTATTTTAATTACAATTTTTGGAGATGTAAAAAAATCATTAAAACTATTTGTGCCAAAACATTACATAACAATAATGAAAACTGCATACTGGCAGAAAAGTATCAAGAGTAAATGGACTGAAAAAAATCTGAAAAAAGTGAATGAAATTTATCGTAATTCTGACCCTGATTTGCAGTCTGGAAAGGAGCATATCATTTGGAATCCTCTTGACTGGACTTTTCACCTGAAAATAAATATCATCATTATACCCACCATGTTCCAATATAACATGATAATATAAAGTTTAATGAGTGTATTTGTAAAATATTTTGAGTGCTTAGAGGCAAGATGCTTTATTAACTTGAGAACTTTTCCTTGAGGCTTGAATATACAAGTTATAATGTGAAAATAATTTTATTTTCAGATTTATTACATCTATTTTAAAGTGCCATACTCTTAAAAAACAAGAACAAAAAGAAGTTTCTTGTAAATATGTAACAGCCAACCATTTTAATAGTATGATGTTAGGATTGAAATTGTTTTAGAATAGTATTTATAATCAATAATAATACATAGCAGTCCCAAAGTCAGCAAAGAAAACAATGTAATAATAAATGTTAAATACATTTAAAATTAAATACACTGTTAACTAAGAAAATTGAATATATTGTTAACTAAAAAATGTTAATGCTATAAATCAGTGACTTTGGTTTAATTTCAGTAAATTCATTGAAAACAAAATTTCGTTTAGATTTGAAGACCCATAGCATAGTGAGTGATTATATACAGGGTTGTGTCCCAGAACTGATATAAAAGAAAAGCAATCTGTAAATAGCGACGTGTCTTCTTTTTATTTTTTAGTTTTAAAACTTATTTATGTAATTTTTTTTAAGTTAGACCTATGGAATTTATACCCTGTACATTATGTTTTTGATCAACAATCTATCTTTCCTTTTACTTAGTAAAGGAAGATTAATACTGCACTCTTATTTTCAAGTATTTAGGCTCTTCAAAAGTTCGTTAAGAAAGTTGGCTAAAAAAAGAAGAAATTTTAATTATTTGATAGTGAAAGCCTAAGCTACAGATTATTTTATTTTTAATATTTAAAGACCTTGAGAGATGTCTTATTTCAGTGTCATGCCTAAGTCAAATCAATATGTTTCAAAATTACATGTGTTGCATTAGTATAATATTTTTAAAAATTTCACTAAGATGGCAATGCCATTAACAATAATGGGATATGTAAGATTTCTGTTTAAATTTACTTTCACTCATATAAAGCTTTTATTTCTTCCTTTGATATTTTATTTAAATATTTTTCTTAAATACTTGAAAATAGCACTTTAATGCTCTGTTCTCAGCTATACATACTCAATTATTTGAACTCTAATTTCTCACATTTAAACTTTTACTACTTTTTCTTCAGTTTAATTTTATTTTAGTCATGCCAAAACTCACTTTACAAGTTAAGTTACACTTATGACAAAGCAATGTGAAAGATAAAAACTACAAATAAATATATCAGAGAGTTCTTTTTGTATGGCTTATTTAATTTTTTAATGGTTATAAAAAATGTCTTAAAAGAGATTTAAAGGTAGGTGTTTTTCAAATTACCATCCAATATCTTTGTTTTCTGACATTATGGATAACTTGAAAACATTTGAATTTAGTTGCTGTCAATTTTTAAGACTTTGGAAATTAAATGGATATATTAAAATGCATACATCAATTTCAAAATAATTCTCATTTTCCATAGCTTTAAATCAAAATATTGCATTTATATATCTTTCCAGAAATTATACACTTTTGAATTTTTAACACTTGGCAAATTTCATCATTTATATATTAATGTATCATCAAGCTAATTGATGTTTGCAAATATAATTGAAATGAAAGATTGATCTGATTTATACATATTCAATGTTATTTCACATTCCCATCCGTTCGTGAGTTAAATTATGTAAATATGTGTAAGAGAGAAGTACGTGATGGAAATATGGTTTGAGGCATTAACATTGTATCCTAGTATACATTTGGTTAACTACAATGTAGAATCAATTGAAGTAATGACATATTTTCCACTTTTTTCTAATATTAAAAATGTTTAACATTGTTGATAGTAGAAGGAAAATTCACTAGATCATAAAGAACTCAGGGTTAAGAATCAGACTAACAATCAAGTGCAGCAAATATCATAATGATAACCTATTTGTCAGAGTTGTAAGAAAAAAGTGAGATACAATATATGTAATTTCTAGAAAAATATTGGTTACAAGTATGCATAAGTATGTATTCGATTTATTCTGGATATATTTTAAGTGGCTTTTTTTCTGCAATTGCTGATGGTTCATTACCATTAACGTCTGCTTCCTTAGAAACAGAGTTGCCTAATAACAGCCATTCTTTTTGCTTACTTGACTATTTTACAATTATGAAATCAAAGACATTTTAAGGCAGTCCAAATAGAATCTTTATTTTCCCAGAATATTTCTGGAAATGTGGCTTAAGGATGAACATAAACAAAATTAGCTCGAAAATCGAGAAAGACATAGGCATGAAGTAATTTATTAAAATTTCTGTATCATCTTATATTCCCTTTACTGCATGAACTAGGCTGTTAACTAAGTCTTTTAAGGAAAATATGTTTTTGCACAGAATTTGCTTTCAGTGAAGTAAGAGACATTTTCAAATGCTTGTGGCTATATCAGCACAAAACTAGCATGTATCTTAAACAGACAACATACTTGGGGTATCAGTATTTGGTCTTGTATCAATTTGGGTTTGCTCAACGAAGTGGAAACACTGTGAAAGATATGGCATAAGGTACTCATTAAAGGGTGTACAATTTTTGAGTTATTTTCTTAAAAAAGGTTCTATGAGAGCCTATGGTTTCTGTAATTGGTGGAGGACCTGAATTTGCTGTAGAACTGTGGGCTGGTGTCAAGAAGAAATGTCCTAAATGAAGCAGAGGTGAGTGAAGATAAAATATAATTCAAGAAGATAATATGAAATTTGTATTCTTCACTCACTGCAGGCACTCTTTGCCATGGTGCTACATGCAAACCTGTCCCAAGACATTGTTGAAGGAAGGTGTCCATTGGGATAAGAAGCAATTATACATGGCTGCTTCCTAATGCTCCAATGTGACACAGCAGATCAGGGTCAACAGGGAGAAATTCAATAGGTCCTGGTGCTCATCATTGATCTTCAAAGCCAGGTGGTTCCTGCCTCACTCTTCCAACTCACGCCTAACCTGTAATCATACAGGGAAAGGGATTTGGGGAATAACTCAGCTTAGCTAAATTGAACTAGTACACAAATCAGAATATATGGACTCCTAAAAAATATGGCCCTAGGCTTAGATAATTTAGCTTAATACAAGTATTAAGTATTATTAATAATAAGGCATGGGTTGCAACAAATGTCATATAAAATAGACTGCTATGCCACACATAATTAGAGCCTTAGATCTACAGTGTCATTACAGCCTTAGAAATTACCACCTTCTTTCTGAGTGCTGAAGAGATAAATATTGTTTTTATATATTGAATTTATTTACATCCCATCTCTTTGAAGTGTTGACTTGTGACCATTTCATCAGCAATTCCTTTTTTAATTAATTTTTTTGAATAGCAACAGCTAAAACTAGAAAGGAATAGATTAAAAGTTACTGGTTTAGATTTGACAATGTTTTTCAGAAATTTATTTCAATACATGTTCATATGTCTCTGATTCCTGGAAGTCATTGAAAGCTTATCCACAAAGGACAAAAACCAAGGAGACAGACTTCACAGTGAGCCATTTATAGCAGAGAAGTCCTGCAGATTTAGAAAGAGTAAGAAGGCTTTCTTTTTCTCCCGTGTTTCTCCCAAATGCCAGTGCGACTTGCTCACTGGCATTGAGCTCAGCCTTAAAATCAAGAAGTATAAGGATAAAATTCCTTAATGCCAATAATTGGGATGTTTTGGAGAATTTAAATTATTAAATATTAAAGATGAAAAAAATTAATAGCATTGAAGCATTTTTTAGCTCCTGTCATACCACTATAAATCTGTTTATCTGTACTATAATTTTAAAATTGTGCTTTTCCTAGGCATATTTTAAATAAAATTTGTTAACTGGTTGTTGAACAGTTTGAACTCAGTAGGGGCACAAACATGAAAATCAATTAGCATATTCTAAGTGACTATTATGTGCCAAGCTTCACAGGAAGCACCACAAGTTATATAAAAATGAATTAAGCATGACCTCAGCCTCAGAGAATTTAGCTTGGTAGAGGAAATAAGGCATGAGTATCAACAATTGTGCTATAAAATAGACTGTGAAATGCCGCAAGACTATTAGAATCTTACATTCAAGCTATTATATGACTTTAAAGATCAATCACCATATTCTTTCTAAGGTTGGACAAGAGGAGAAGCATTGTTAGAGGCTGAATTTATTTAAACTGAAACGTCAATTCGTGGACATTGTTATCAAATGAAAAAATATGCACACATTTATGAAAAGTAGACTGCTTCTGACTGGCAGAAATTAAAAGTAGTGTCTTAAAGGAGAGTATAGTATGGGAAAATAAATACTAGTTTTTGTAACTAAGTAAATTTAGATATTAACTTATTAATAATATCTTTTGGTCAAATGACCTAGACAAATTTAATTATACATTTTGGTTATTAAAAGCAGTCAAGAGCACTAAATGGACTATCCAACTAATAATAGGACAATAATTTTTATCTCTAATATGGTTGTTATTATAAATATTTAATGAACATTTATATTTTAATAAAATTCAATATATTCAGACTATTGTATTATATGTTATTTCAGTAGTTTTGGGGGAACAGGTGGTGTTTGGTTACATGGGTAATTTCTTTAGTGGTGATTTCTAAGATGTTTGTGCACCTGTCACCAGAGCAGTGTACATTGTACCCAATGTATAGTCTTTTATCCATCATCCCCTCCCACCCTTTCCCACAAGTGCCCAAAGTCCATTAGGTCATTCTTATGCCTTTGTATCCTCATAGCTTAGCTCCCACTTATAAGTAAGAATATATGATATTTGGTTTTCCATTTTCATTCCTGAGTTACTTTACTTAGAATAATGGTCTCTAACTCCACCCAGGTCTTTGTGAATGCCATTATTTTATTTCTTTTATGGCTGAGTAGTATTCCTGTGTGTGTGTGTGTACTGTGTTTATATATACACATGTACTCTATATATATACACATGTACTGTATATATATACACACACATATACTATATATATATTGATATATACCATATTTTCTTTATACACTTATTAGTTGATTAATATTTAAGCTGGTTTCATATTTTTGCAATTACAAATTGTGCTGCTATAAACATGTGTGTGCAAGTGTCTTATTCATGTAATGACTTCTCTTCCTCCGGATAGATTTCCACTAGCGGGATTGCTGGATCAAATGGTACTTCTACTTTTAGTTATTTAAGGTATCTCCATACTGTCCTTCATAGTGGTTGTACTGGTTTACATTTCCACTAGCAGTGTAAAAGTGTTCCTTTTTCACCACATCTACACCAGTATCTATTGTTTTTTATTTTCTTAAATTATGGCCATTATTGCAGGAGTAAGATGGTATCTCATTGTGTTTTTAATTCACATTTCCCTAATAATTAGTAATGTTGAGCATTTTTTCATATATTTGCCATTTGTATACAAAAGATCATTCAAGGCTACTATGCACACATTCAAGGCTACTATGCACGCACCTCATGACTGAATATGCACAGATCTCCTGATTGAATATTTTCATGAATTTATCTCCTCTGGATTTTCTAGTTTGTGTGCATAAGGTAAACATTTTCAATCAGGAAGAAATAGAAACTCTGAACAGACCAATAACATGTAGCAAAATTGAAATAGTAATTAAAAAGTGTCCACAAAAAAAGTCCAGGATCAGACGGATTCACAGCTGAATTCTGTCAGACATTCAAAGACGAATTGGTACCAATCCTATTGACACTATTTTATCAGATGGAGAAAGAGAAAATTCTTCTAAATGATTCTATGAAGCCAGTATCACCCTAATACCAAAACCAGGAAAGGAGATAACAAAAAGAGAAAACTGCAAACCAATATCCCTGAAGAAGACAGATGCAAAAATCTTCAACAAAATACTAGCAAACTGAATCCAACATCATATCAAAAAAAGAATACACTGTGATCATGTGGGTCTCATACTAGGGATGCCAGGATGGTTCAACATACCCAAGTCAATAAATGTGATATACCACATAAACAGAATTAAAAACAGAAATTATATGATCTTCTTAATAGACACAGGAAGAGCATTGACAAAATCCAGCATCCTTTTATGATTAAAACCCTCAGCAAAATTTGCATAGAAGGGCCATACCTCAGAGTAATAAAAGCCATCTATGACAAACCCACAGCCAATATCTAGCACTCAATCAAGACTCAATCCCTTTTACAACAGCTGCAGAAAAAACACTTATGAATATACCTAAGGAAGTGAAAGATCTCTTCAAGAAAAACTACAAAACACTGTTGAAAGAAATCATTGACGATACAAACAAATGGAAACACACATCATACTCATGAATTGGTAGAATCAATATTGTGAAAATGACCATACTGCCAAAAGCAATCTACAAATTCAGTGCAATCCTCATCAAAATACCATCATCATTCTTCACAGAACTAGAAAAAATATCCTAAAATTCGTATTGAACCAAGAAAGAGCCTACATAGCCAAAGCAAGACTACGCAAAAAGAAGAAATCTGGAATCATTACATTATCAAACTTCAAACTATACTACGAGGCTATAGTTACCAAAACTGTAAGGCACTAGTGTGAAACAAGCAGATAGACCAACAGAAGAGAATAGAGAACCCAGAAATAAAGCCAAATATTTACAGCCAATTGACCTTTGACAAAGCAAACAAAAACACAAAGTGAGGAAAGGGCACCCTGTTCAACAAATTGTGCTGGCATAATTGGCAAGCCACATGCAGAGAATGGACCTGAATCTTCATCTCTCACTTTATAAAAAAATCAACTCAAGATGGATCAAAGACATAACTGTAAGACTTGAAACCATAACAATTCTCAATGATAACATCAAAAAAACTCTTCTTGATGTTGGCTTAGTCAAAGAGTTCATGACCAAGAACCCAAAAGCAAATACAACAAACACAACGATAAATAGATAGGACCTAATTAAACTAAAAAGCTTCTGCATAGCAAAAGAAATAATCAGCAGACTAGAGAGTTAACCCAGAGTAGGAGAAAATATTAACAAACTATGCATCCAGGAAAGAACTAATGTCCAGAAACTACAAGGAACTCAAACAAATCAGCAAGAAAATATCAAATAATCCCATCAAAAAGTGGGTAAAATACATGAATAGACAATTCTCAAAAGAAGATATTTAGAATATGTAAGGGAGATTTATTTATGTATACTTTGTATATATTATATGCTATTTAAACTTTTAATTTTTTAATTCCAAATTGCATTTTTTCAGAATGACTTTTTATTTTCAATCATTAAATTGCATCTTTTTAGAATGACTTTTTATTTTCAATCATTTATATTATTGTGTGATATCTATATGCTTTAAAGGGCATGAGCAGATGACTCTCTTAACTTTAGAGAATACTCTAATGCAATTACACTTTTAGCAATTAAATTATGTAAATCTAGTCAAATTATAGTTTTAATCATCCTTTGCATTCTGTACTCTACTTCAATTTATCCCTCTAAGAAAAGAATTACATATTACCATTTTGATAAGATCAACAGTTTTACAAACTGCTGTGAAGAAATTGGGGGCAAAGTATATTTTTGAAACAGAGGTATGTCTTTGGAAGTTTCTAAAGAAACTAAATTTTAAAATGCTGTAATAACAACAGCAAAAATCAAAACAATCTGGATCAAATTTCAAAAACCAAAATTTTACCCAAAAATATCAAACTATAATTCCACGTACTATACTTTTTGCAGAGATTTGCTAGAAATAATGGATTTTGGGGATTTTAATAAATGTGATGTTAGATCTCAAATTAAATTTGCCACAGGTAAAAATAATTTAGCAGTACTATTTTAAAATTCCTTGCTATTTTATATTATTTTATTTTGTTTATTAGTTTATATGGACAACATTTTGACTTTTTTTTTTGCATAGAAACATTATGTAATTGTCTCCTGCTTTTATTTAATATTTTACTTATCAAATATCAAACTAAATGTTTAAGTATTAAATAAAACAAAGTGTTAATATTAAGTGATTTTCGTAAGCCATAAATTGCTATGTAAGAGTATGTGTTTATATGTGTGTAATATCATATAACAATAGAACACAGATGGTATCACTGTGATTACCATCAATTTCATTACATTACTCTGTTCTGAGTTCAATATAGTGCATTATTTGGAAGCTTATAGGCAAAAAACAGAATACTCTAGAAAGAGATGGGCTCTGCATGTTATCAGAGCTGTATTTGCGCTTATAATTTACAGGTGTCTAAGTGATGACAGTAGATGCCAATAAAAGAAAAATGCTGAATATTGCAAAGTTATTGCATTGTTCCCAGGAAGGTATGTGTTTGAATTTAAGCTCTGCAGCCCCTGAATCATAAGGGCTTGGGAAAATTCCTCAAACCAGAATTACCAACTCTATTTTGGTAATGTTAAAAACTTACTGGCAGAATTTTTATAAATACTATAAAGATAATTACATAAAGGTAATAATTATGATAATCATCTATTCATTCTTTTAATCTTATAAAGGTGTAAAGGACATAATATTTTATGAAGAGAGTAAGTACATCCTTAATAATGTTATCCTGTTATGTATAGAAAACTCAGTTGCATTTGTTGTCTAAAGGTGATTCTTATTAATTAACAGAAACATACGGGGTTGCAGTTGAAAGAAAGTTAAATAATTTGCCATTTATTTTAATTTATGCAGCCAGTCCATTCAAGAATCAAGAGTTAAATGCAGAGGTACTGGCACCTAGGCCAATGGCATTTAAAAAATAATTTTCAAAAATTTTTTTAATAATAGTGGTTTCAAAACTAGATAATTATGTTCTCATTTATATAAAATATCCAAGGTGGGTAAACCCATAGACACAAAAAGTAGATTCATGGTTGCCAAGGTCCAGGGGAAATAACAAATGGAGAATAACTGTTTAATAGGTACAAGATTTTGGTGGGGGGAGGGTGATAAAATATTTTGGAACTAGATAGTGCTATAGGTTGAATAACCGTTTGAATGTACTAAATGGAACTGAATTATTCACTTTAAAAATATTAATGTTATGATATGTATTGCACCTGATTAAACAAAAACTAGATAACAATAACATAATTAAAATACGTGGGGGAAAATGTTTAAAAATTTCTTCAGAAAAAAGATAATAATCTATGTACAGGGTTCAGATATATTTTAATATGCATTTTTGTTCTATAAAATCGATGGCAGATCCTGAAGTTTCCAAAAAACTGGCAATGTTTCATTTGTTTGAAAGATAGGGAGTCAAATAATATCTAAAATAAGATACTAAGATACTGTACATTTTGACCAAAAAAAAAAAAACCCTGTAAGAATGGTATAATAAGAACTGAGTAGGGGACTTACAGTTGAATGAAGGCATTAACTTGATTTTTCTACTGTTGGAAGAAACTATTGCAAGGCAAAAAATGACAAAAGGAAGCAAAATATAAATTAGGAGACATCTAAGATTTTGTCTTAGTAGGTGTGTGCTGCTATTACAAAGTATCATAGAATGGGGTCCTTATAAACAATAAAAATGTATTTCTCATAGTTCCGAGGTTGGAGGTTGGAATTTATAAGATCCACATGCCAACATCGTTGAGTTCCTGTGTGGGTCTTTTTCTAGGTTGCAAACTGTTGATTTCTTCTTGTATCCTCACATAATGGAAACAGAGCCAGTTATCTATCTGTCCTCTTCTTGTAAGGACATTCAACCCATTAATGTGGGACTGCTTCTCATAATCTCAATACTTCCCAAAGGAGCCACACACAAGTACCCCATCACATTGGGGATTCAATTTCAACATATGAAGTTTGGGGGTCACAAACATTCAGTGCATAGCAGATGCTCGACCTTAGATTAGGATGGTTTGGAAAAATAAAGATATTCATCTAGAGGTTTCTGCAAGAAGAAGCCAAAATAATTTCCCTAAACTTTTCATATAACCAACACCTAATGTTACAACTTTTCAAAAGTGACAGGCTAAGAGAAACATTGTAGAAGGTACAAAACATGGAGTCATATGAATACGCCCCTGTGGTTCTGGGGATAAGAAAGATGTTGCATTGTGAACAATGCTGCTGCTGCTCACTTCCATTATTCAGTGAAATTAAACATTCATGAACCCACAGATGAAAACCTGCACAGTGGCTCATGCCTGTAATCCCATCACTCTGGGAGTCCGAGGTGGGCAGATTGCTTGATGCCAGGAGTTGGAGACCAGCCTGGCCAACATGACAAAACTCCATCTCTACTAAAAATACAAAAATTAGCTGGGCGTGGTGACAGGCACCTGTAATCCCAACTACTTAGGAGGCTGAGATAGGAGAATCGCTTGAACCCGAGAGGTGGAGTTTGCAGTGAGTGAGATTATGCCATTGCACTCCAACCATGGTGACAGACCAAGACTCTGACTTAAAAAAAATGCTCAATTATTTTTGAACATATTTAATAAAGTAATTGAAGCAAAATTAAAAGCAGAGTTATGAAAACTCAGAGAAGGCCCATTTAAAGTAGCTACAAATAAAATACAATACTTAGAAATCAAGTTAACCAAAGAAATCTAAGATATCTACAAAGAAAACTATGAAAAATTGATGCTAAAAATTTAAGAGGACAAAAAAAATAGATATTTAATGTTTATGAATTTGAAGAATCAATATTGTTAAAATGTCCATACTACCCAAAACAATCTAGACATTCAATGTAGTTGATATCAAAATATCAATATTCTTCAGAGAAATAGAAAAAAATTCAAAAAATTCTAAAATGTATATGGAATCACAAATAACTTAGAATGGCTAAGGCTCTCCTGAGCAAAAGGAAAACAAACAAACAAACAAACAAAAAAACCCAAATACTGGGGGAAGCAAATTACCTTACTTCAAATTATACTATAAAGCTATAGTAACCAAAACAGCATGGTACTGGCCTAAAAGTAGAGCTATATAGGAGTGGAACATAATAGAGAACCCAGAAATAAATCTGGTCATCCATAGTGAACTCATTTTAAAGGTGCCAAAAACATACATTGGGAAAAGGAAAGTCTCCTTAATAAATGGTGCTAGGAAAACAGGATATCCATATGCAGAATGAAACTAGAACCCTATCTCTTGCCATATGCAAAAATCTAATAAAAATGAATTGTAAACTTAAATCTAAGACCTCAAACTATAAAACAAATAAAAGAAAAATATGAGGAAACTCTCCAGCACATGTAACTGGATGAAGATTTCTTGAATAATACCCCATGAACACAGGCAACTGAAGAGAAAATGAATAAATGAAATCACATCAAATTAAAAACCTTCTGCATAGCAAAGAAAGCAATCAACAAAGTGAAGACACATCTCACAGAATGGGAGAAAATATTTACAACTATCCATTTGACAAGAAAATAAGAACCAGAACATATAAAGAGCTCAAAAAACTCTATAGGAAAATAACACTCTGATTTAAAAATATACAAAGATTCTGAATAGATATTTCTCAAAAGAAGACATAAAATGGCTAACAAATATATGTAAAGGTGCTCAACATGAATGATCATCAGAGAAATGCAAATCAAAAGTACAATGAGACATCATCTCACCCAGGTTAAAATGGCTGTTATCCAAATGGCAGGCAATAATAAATGCTGGTAAGGGTGCAGAGAAAGGGCAACTCTTGTACACTGTTGTTGGGAATATACCAGCATATATATACCATAGTACAACCACTATGGAGAAGGGTTTGGAGGTTTCTCTATGGTAAAAATCGACCTACCACATGATCCAGCAATCCCACTGCTGGGTATATAAACAAAAGAGAGAAAATCAATATATAGAAGATATATCTGCAGTCCCATGTTTACCATCGCATTATTCACAATAGCCAAGATTTGGAAGTAACTTAAATGTCATCAAAAGTCAAATGAATAAAGAAAATGTAGTACATATATGCAATGGAGTAATATTTAGCCATAAAGAAGAATAAGATCCTGTCATATGAAACAACATGGGTGGAAATGGAGGTAATTTTGTTAAGTGAAATAAGCCAAGAACAGACATACAAACTTGGCATGTTCTCACTTATTTGTGGGAGCTAAAAATTAAAACCATTGAATTGATAAAAATAGAGAGTAGAATGATGCTTACCAAGATTGAGAAAGATTGTGGGACAGGGAGGGAAATAGAGATGGTTAATGGGTACAAAATATAGTTGTATAGAATGAATAGGGTGTTTTACTTAATAATACAACAAGGTGACTTGGGTCAGCAATAATTCATTGTACATTTTTCAATAACTAAAAGATTATAATTGGATTGTATGTAACACAAAGAAAGAATAAATCCTTGAAATGATGGATAAACCACTTACACTGATATTATGCATTCTATGTCTACATCAAAATATCTAATATACCCCATAAATACATGTACCTACTATGTACTCATAAAAAAACTTCTACAGTAAATGTAGAAAAGTGTAACAAGGAGATAAGTAGTGAGCTGAAAGTACGCAAGAAATAAGAATAAAATCAATACATCACTATTCCCTCTTTTAGCTGGTCATCAGATGAGGCATTCCTCTAAAAGATTTGGGGTGTTCATGTTTTGGGGGTTACATGTACAGAGGAGAGGATGATTATGAACTCTCTCCTCTTCTGTCTTTCCGTAGGGAGTTCTATGGAGTGATGGGGTTTCTCAAGACTAGAAATCATTCCAAACATTCATATTTTGGCAATATTTAAGTTCCTTTAGTGGCATCATCTTTATTTTAGGCATGCATCAAGCACAGTATTTTTAAACATCTTTAACATGTCATTACACAGAGAGATATATAAATATATCACTTAGTTGAATATGATGATAGAGGCATTATGGGGAGAAAGGTATAATTTCTTGCCTAGCTTTTGAAAAGGTTTGACTAAAATGTTTGTCTCTTAGATGCAACCACGTTGGCCTAAGACATTTAGAATGAGATTTTGAGAACATTTTCAACTTGCATATCAGTTAAAGAATTGGAGGGCATGGGAATACTTTCTATGGTAGGTCTTTTAAAAATTAATGTTTATTGTGTTTTCTACTCATCCAAATTTATGTGGCAAAGAAATGTTCACAGATATTTTGAATACAGCAGCATTTCTACTATCATTCCAGGCACATGAAGTGCATGCATTCTTGGAAAACTCAATCACTATTTGAAATACCATATTTTTAATATGTATTGAAAAAAATCTTTAACATTTATTCCTTTAAGAGGAAAGAAATGAAAATACCAACAGAAATAATCTGAGACAGACAGAAACTAAGAATACAATAGCATTAACTAACAGAAATAAAGCATCAGAAATATGCTATTCTCCTTTATATTAGAAAAATTAAATAATTAAAGAGGCATATAGGCTATTACAGTCTAATCTCTCTCTCTTTCTGTCTCTCTCTCACTTGTTATGCTTTTTCCTTTGGTAAGACTGGAAAATAATGCAAAAGAGCAATTTTCTAGGTTGAAAGAATTAAATTGATAGGTTCTAAAAATTTAAGAGACAAATCAATATAGAGCATCACTTCAAATCCTTAGACTAATTTAATTTGAAATCAACTCTTCTTTGTTCCTTGGCACATTTTTTCCAGCACTTTCCACTGGAATAATGCTGTTTTATTAATAAAATTGAACTTGCATAAAAACATGAAGAATGAACGTGTCTTCAATTATAGTGTCTACAAAGAAGTAGTTGAAACTATTCTGGCATAGCAACATCCTAAACTCTAATAGTGCAAACAGACTTTTTAGCTCTGAAGTCACCCACTGACTTAGGTTATCTATTCACAACATTGTGAATATCTTTTTCCTCATAGGTTCATTCTTTATTTTTTCTTTGCAAAATAGCCCAAAAGAAATGCAGATGAAGGGTGAAATTCCTGCTTCCCAAGAGTTTATAGGAGATGGGCAAATTGTTAATTAAATCAAAGAGCAATAATAGCTCAAGTATTGTAGGGATTCCGAAAAAAATTAAAAAGAGAGCTACCATATGATCCAGCAATCCCAATGATTTACTATCCTAGATGATCATATGTATAATAATTATAATTTTAGTAAAGTAGTGTAGAATTCAAAGTTTATATCAATAAATTATGATTGAGGATATATATACCCAATATTTCAGGGTCATAAAATGTAATTAAGTATTTTATCAACATCATTGAATTAAAAGAAAAAAACGTATTTTACTGACATGTGAAAAGACTAATAGTAGCAATTACACAGATGCATTGTGTTATACAGATAGAAGATTATTATTGCACAATTTTATCATATTAATGCCGCTTAGACTTGTCTCAAGAGTCAAGAGAAAATAATGAGAATATAGGCTGACACAATTATTCATCATTAGCATTATTATTAACATCATTCATGACTACATTTATCATTTCTAGATAAAGCTTGAACTTAGACATTCTACAAGTTATTAGGAACATCATTTTTCAATATTTTAGATTTTCTGTCTTACTCGTTGATTGAAACTCATATAATTGAAACTCATATAATTATTTAAATACATAAGTATAGATATTTTAGACTGATTAGGAACATTAAGAATAATTAGGAATGATCTAACAATTTTAGATCACAAATAAACAGAGGCCCAGAGAGGTTTTGGTGACTCTTCCAATTTGTTATAGTCAGTGGCAGAACCCAGAATCAGACTTAGACCCTAGCACTTTGCTCAGTGATCTTGCCTCTCAGTACCTTTCTGCCTCTCTGCTTTTACAACCTGATGAGGTAAATGAAAAGAATAGTGGCGTGCATCATAACAGACACCAGAAAACTAACTAATGAGAACCAGCTTGTGAATGCTTCTCCACCTGAAATTCCCCTTAGGCAGGTAAGATTAACAAAGTACTTTCTGCTGAGAGTAAAAAGATGGAGAGTTATTCTCTAGGACAAGGGCAAGGTGTTTCCAGGAAAGGCCATAGATCTGGAATTTCTCACTCATTTATGAACTAATGGAGCATGATTTCATCAGTTTTCAGGATGTTGTCTAACCATTTAACTGACTTTTGTGTAAATTTAGACTTGCCACCTATTCACAGCCTTTCAGAATTGTATTTTCATTCCCAAATATTGTGTACCTGTTAGATTTAATGATGTTTTGGATTTTAAAAGATAGAAATTTAAATAGGAAAAAGAAATTTGAAAGAATAGTTGGCAAGGATTTGAAATAGTATTAGAGATTCAGGAAACTGCATTTTACAATTTAGCTCTTTTCTGTGTTACAAGAAGTGGTGTCTGTTGTACTCTGTGTGGAAGTTAGACTTCTGTGGGCACACAATATCTGCCGAGTCAGAAAATTCATTTTCATGACCAGAAAAATCTGTTCCATTGGTACCAAAGAGAAAGTAAACATTCAAAAATGAAGAGAACACAGGCTGGGTCAGAAAGAAAGATTCAAATTCTAGACATTTCACTTTATGAAACTGGGCAACAGCACGGAGAAAGATGAGGGCCTCAGGACTCATTATTTGTCTATTCAGGTTTTCTATTTCCTCATGATTCAGTTGTTGTAGATTGCATGTGTCCAGGAATGTATGCATTTTTTTTTCTAAGCTTTGCAATTTGTCAGCACATAGTTGTTCATAATATTTTCTTATGGTTCTTTATGTTTCTGAAGTTTCAGTTGCAATGTCTTCTTTTTCATCTCTGATTTTATTAATTTGCATCTTCTCTCTCTCTATCTTTATAGTTAGCCTGGCTAAAGTTTTGTCAATTTTATTTATTTTTTCAGAAAAACAACTTTTCATTTCATCAATCTTTTGTATTTTTTAGTGTCCATTTTATTTATGATTTTAGTTTTTTATTTTTTCCTAATAATCTTGGGTTTAGCTTGTTCTTGTTTTACTAGGTCCTTGAAAGGTAATATTAAATTGCTTATTCAAGATCTTTCTTTATTTTGAAATAGGTATTTATTGCTATAAACTACCCTCTCAGCACTGCTTTCTCTGTATTACGTAGGTTTTGGTATTTTTTCTATTTTCATTTGTCACTAGAAAATTTTTAACTTCCCTTTCAGTTTCTTTATTGACCCATTGGTTGTTCAGAAGTATGTTAATTTCCATGTATATGTATAGTTTCCAATGTTTCTCCTGTTATTAATTTCTAGTTTTATGACATTATAGTCAAAAACAATACTTAATAGGATTTTAAATATTAAAAAATTTAAGATTTGCTTTGTGGCCTGCTATATAAACATTTTCTTGGATAGAGAGTATTTCATGTCCACTAGAGAAGAATATATGTTCTGTTGCTGTATGTATTATCAGATCCATTTTCTCTAAAGTGCATTTCAATTCCAGTGTTTCCTTGTTAATTTTCTGCTGGTTAATATGTCCATTGAGGAAAGTTGGGTATTGAAGTGTCCTATTCATATTCTATTGCTATCTATTTCTCCCTTCATCTCCATTAATATTTGCTTTATATTTAGATGCTCCAGTAATGGATGCATATATATTCACAATTGTTATGTCCCTGAATTACTTGAGCCCATTAGTATTAAATAAAGGCCTCTTCTGTCTCTTCTGTCAGTTTTTGGCTTGAAATTTATATTATCTAATATAGCCATTTCTGCTCTCTCTTGATTACTGTTTGCATGAAACATCTTCTTCAATCCTTTTATTTTCAGCCTATGTGTTCCCTTAAAGCTAAAGTAGGTCTCTTATGCACAGCATATAGTTGGATATTGTTTTTTATTTTTCAGCAATTTGTCTTTTAATAGGATAATTTAATTTATGTTCAAAGTAATTATTGATAGATAAATGCTTATTGCTGACATTTTGTTGTTTTCTGGTTGTTTTATAAATCTTTAATTCTTTCTTCCTCCATTTTTTACCTTTGTGATCTGTTGATTTTATTTAATTCTAAGTTTTGATTCATTTCTCTTTTTATTGTTTACATATCTGTGATAGCTTTTGCCTTGTAGTTACTATTATGCTTACATTAAATATATTATTATAAGACTACTTTACACTGATAACAACTTAACTATAGTCATATACAAAAACTCTAAATTTTATCTTCCCTCCCACTACTTAAAAATGCGTCACTATTTACATCTTTTGATAATAAATATTTTTAACAACTTATTGTAACTATTTTTTTTACTATTTTAGCTTTTAACCTTAATACCATGTATATGTATGTATACATATGTATATGTATGTATAAATATGTATGATTTACAGAGCACCAAAATAGTATTGGGTTATTCTGAATTTGACCATATATTTACCTTTACCAGTGAATTTTATACTTTCAAATGATTTCATGTTATCAATTAGCATCCTTTTTTTCTAATTCAAGAATTCCCTAAGCATTTATTGTAAGGCTAGTCTAGTGGTGACAAATTCCTTTAACTTTTGCTGATCTGGAAAATACTTTATTCCTCTTTCATTGCTGAAGAACAGCTTTGCTGGGTGCAGTATGCTTGCCTAGCAGTTTGTTTCTTTGGGCACTATAAATATATTGTCCTATTCTTTCCTGGTATGCAATTTCTGCTGATAAATCTGCTGACAGTCTAATGTATATTCCCTTACATGTAATTTGACACCTTGCTTTTGCTGCTTTTTAAATTCTTTCTTTGTCTTTTACTTTTGACAGTTTAATTATAATGTGTCTTAGTGAAGACTTCTTTTAGTTTAATCTCTTTGGGAAATTCTGCACTTCATTTATCTGGCTGTATAAATCTCTTTTAAGACAAGAAGTTTTCAGAAATTATTTTATTAAATATGTTTTCTGTTTTTAACATTGTCTATTCTCCTGAAAATTCCATAGTGCAAAATTTTGCTTACCTAATGGTATCCTAAGTCCCATAGTCTGTCTTCATCCTTTTCCATCCTTATTTTCTTCTTCTCTGACTAGGTTAATTTCAAAACACTTACCTTCAAGTTCAGGTTTTTCTTTATTGAATATAGTCTGTTGTTAAAGCTCTCTATGACATTTTAAAAATTGTACTCATTTAATTATTTAGCTCCAAGTTTCTGTTTGGTACAATGTCTCTTTGTTAAATTTCTCATTCAGATCACAATTTTATTTCAGATTTTGTTAAGTTGTTTACCTGTATTCTCTTGTACATTGCTTTATTTCCTTTATGTCATTATTTTTCATTCATTTTCAGGTAATTTGTGGATTTCATTTTCTTTGGGTTCAGTTACTGGAGAGTTATTTTATTACTTTAGCAGTGTCATATTTCCTTAATTTTTCATATATCTTGTGTGCCTGCATTGATGTCTGCACACATAGTGGAAGAATCCCCTCTTCTATTTGCAGAATGACTTTTGAAGAAAAACATTTTCACCTTCAGGGGGTTCTTCATGTGCTTGTTAGAAAGTATATCGTGCCTCTGGTTTTGATTAGATTCAGAGGTATAGGCTTCATGCAGCTTCTTCAGCTGCAATCAACATGAGCAATGACTGTAGGTGTTCCAGTGGCCTAGAATATAAGAGTTTATGGCAGTAATTGTGGAATGTGGGTTGTTAAAGTTCTTGGTGGTAAGGACTTTTTAAGGTTTTCCTATTCATGTTTTCCCCACACAATGAGAAACTTAGCCAATGAGATCCCTCTTGGTGTTGGTCTGACACAACATACAAGCAGCTGTGGCAGCACTGTGTTCTAGGATGCAGGTCCTTGGAGTGACTGTGGAGCTTAGATCATTGGCTTAGTGTCTTGCAAACATATTGTGGCATCTGAGTTTTAGGGTGCAGGTTCACTCTCTGAGGCAGGCTAGGATGTAGATGTCCACAAGCCAGTGTCTGTGACTCTTAGGCAGCCTCCTAGAAGCTTGGGTCCAGGGATCTGAGTTGCAGCTCTGACTCTGACCCTGGGAAGCAGGGATCAGCACTGGCTTAGCACCAGGAAAGGGAAGCTCTGGAGATGTGGGCCCAGGGAACAGTGTACTGCTGCAATTTGTAAACCAGAGCCAATAGCAAACAGTGGCAACTGGGGTTCTGAGATAAGAATCACTGTGTAATGAATCCTCACTTGGTGGAACATGGCGGTATCCCACACTGTGTGAGGTCATATGCAGTGGCAGCCAGAACCCTGGAACACAGTTATTGCTTGGTACCTGTGGGGTGGGGAACATCACAGTGATGACTCAACTTCCTGGGCAAGGGGTTGGCTCAGTAGCTCAGAATCTAGGGAGGTACTTCATACTCAGGTAAGCAGGATACTAGAGTCATTTCACCTGTAGTGTGGGGTGTCTTAAGTTCAGCCAGTGCCCCACTTCCTTGGAATGTAGGGTACCCCATCAGCTCAGTCCTGGGATGCACAGATTCTGTGTTCAGCCAACACACTGATTGTCTGGGTTGTGATATATTACCTCAGTTCAGGCCGAGGAGGCATGATTGCTGGGAATAATCAAAGCATTGTTTTTTGAGAGGCAGGGCACTGCTTCAATACAGGCATGGAGAGGGGAGTATGACTGCTCCGGATGGCTAAATCACGGTTTCTCCAGAATGCAAGGCATTAATTTAGCTCATGCATATGGTGGCAGGGTGGAGCAGTCACTGTGAGGGAGTAAATGGAGTTGATCTACCAAGGCACCATATTCCCTGGGGGCAGTGCACAGCTTCAGCTCAGGCACAAAGAAGCAGGCTGTAGCACAGATTAGGTGAAATAAATGGAGGGGTTCTGCTAAGACCCTGTTTACCTGAGAAGCAGTGGGCAGCTTCAGCCTGATACTCAAGATGGCAGGGGTGTAGCAAAAACGGAGTAGATTGAGTTGCTTCACAACCACTTGCCCCCATGGTTTTGGGTGTAGCCTAAAGCTTGGCTGGAGTATGGTGGGCCAGTGGATGGGAGTTATTTAATAATGGCTAATCTTTCAGGAATGGAAAAGGTGCTGTGGCCACTTGTTCCCTGAGCAAGAAACACTCCAGCAGTAGTTCCAGTTTCAAGGTGTGGTAACACAGTAGCCAGATGGGCCTCAGTGTGTGGGGCAGACTATTGGCTCCTTCTCTGGAGGGAGAACCGCTATGTGGACTCTAGGTAGCTCTCTGCTATGCTTAGTCGCTGTGAGGATTTCATGGGTCTCCAGTAGTGAGTGCTGTAGGTGTCCATGATGTTAAAGAGCGTTGCTGCTCTTGCTTATATTTTCCCCACAGGGTGAAGTCTCTTGTCGTTCTGAGCTGATACCAGCTATGGGGTTGTAAGTTGGTTGCAGGTATTTTCTTCTGTCTTGTATGAATACCTGGCCTCCACCTTACCATCCCTTAGCTGGGATTAGCTCAGAGACTTTCATGCTCTGAGTGGTTTTCGCTCCCCTTTGGTATTTCTGGCACTCTCATTTAGTTATTTTCATCAAAATGTAGTTATTTTGCCTGTTGAGGGAGGGATAACTACTAAGATTTCTAGTCAGCCATCTTGCTGATGTCATTCAATTTTACCTCATTGTAAATGAATATGATTAAAATAATCAGCTTTTGTAATACAGCTTTTTATTTATGTTTAATATTTGGAAAGGCAGTTTGAGAAATGGATTAATTAATTATGTAACAATATGCCAAAGGCAGCCCAATGACAGAATTGAGAGGGTTAGAAAAAGTTGTATTGCTTTTAAATAACTTCTTTATGTTTCATATATTTTAATCATGAGCAGAAGAAATCTTAGGGAAAAAAGAATATTTGTTAATTTTTGAAGGTGCTATGTGAGAAAATGTGCTGTTTGTGTAGATACATACCTTATACTGAAATGTCAGGGCAAGAAATCTAGAGGGCAAAAAATGGAATAAATAGTGTAAATCTAGAGACTACCTGAGATATGGTCATCCTAAGATTTATTTTTTTCTAAATAAAAATAATAAAAGACTATTCAAGGTACATAGAGGCTAAGTAATGTTTTCATGAAAATCCATATAAGCACAAGAATACTAGAATTTTCACAGCTAAATTTAAAGAACCTGATAAATGTACGCAAAATATTTTAAGCACCTTAATACTTGTTGTTGCTTCACACATCAAGGAATTAGGACAGTAAATATTGAATAATAATTCTTATGAACATGTTGCAGAAGATGATCTCTCTAATGAAAAGTAAATGATTGATAACTCACATTTCCGATCTATACAATTTATATATGGATCATTTCATTTATCTGAAATGACTCAAATATTCATGAAAACAGTGAGCAAACATATATCCACAGTTAAGAGAATATTCTTATTTTCTAATCTAGATGCAACTTTGGAGAATATTGATATAGCTTGGAATATCAAATTAGACTTAAGCTGAGCACTCAAACTCTAAATCTAAATGTCTGAAGTTTTGTACTGGTTTGACAACTTTTAAATCTATGAGCCTTGGAAAAGATAGCATAATCCTTTTGGTAACTAGTTTCCTCATATTAAATGAGGAGACTAAATAAAATAATTTCCTCAGAGGAGTTTACGAGTCTTCTGCTGTTAGAAGTTTACCTGGCTAAGTCTTATAATATTTAGGAGACTAATCATCAAGGAGATTTCCTATCATGCATTACTGTTTCATATATATTCTAGCTCCCAATGTGTGAAAATGTGGGAAGAAAATGGAATTAAAGGATTATAAAGTCACAGGTTTGGAATAGCTCTCATTGAGATGATACAGAAAGGGGTAAAAAGCAAAAACATATTACACATAGCCCAATTCAGTACGAGTTCTTCTGAAAATGCATATCCACTATCCTCAGACAACATAAATCAGCCCTCCTCTGGGATACCCTGAAATTTAGTATACTGCACTTTACTCAGTCACATGCATGAAAGTCTCCTCCATTAGACTGAATACTCCTCTAAATAAGAAACCACTAGTCTGTATTTTCACAGTGTCTAGCAAAATGCCTAACACTGTGTGAGCTAGCAGTAGTGTTTTTCAATTCTATTGAGAACTTACATTTAAATGAACCTAGTGTACAATGGAAAACTTTAAAAAAGTCTTTCTCAAACCCACTGTCCCCATATATAAAGTTACACAGAAAAAACTAGGAAAAGCGTAACATGTCAATATTTAGATAATTAATGAGCTGCTAAAATTTGGTGAAGCAAGTATTTTGTACAATTACTGTCACTGCAGATATTCTAATATGATATGTATATGTATATATGCATTTCATAACTCATTTTATTTTACATGTATGCAAAATTGTCTAAATCTGTGTAAATCTAGAAAAACTGTCAGTATTTAAAAAATATTATGGAGCTAAATTATATTTTTATACTCAGATTTATTAAAATAAAAACTCATCTAATTCCTCTAATAACTTACACATTTTATTTACTTTAGAACATTTTAGTTTAATATATATTGTAAAGCAAAATGGGGCTCATTTCTTATGAATATGTATGATTTGACAGTATTTATATTTTGGTTAAAGTTTGTGTTGACAAAACATAAAATAGATAATAAAGGTATATTTTAGGATAACACTGTAAGATGCTACAAAACAACTTCATATATTAGATCCACATGCCTACATTTATCATATAAAAGGCTTTATTTTGAAGTAAAAATCTTAAAAATTTTACAGGCAAGATACTGCCTTATTTTATGTCAATATTTCCCACTATATAAGTACATATGGATTAGTAAATACAAGGCCTCCTTTTAATAAAAAATATAATAATAACAATACCTTTTATTGGATTAACAACAATTTAATAATTGTCAAACATTATCTTCCTTTGGGCAGTATGAATATATCTATTTATCTATGGACATAGATACAGATATAGATATAATAAACCTTAGAAAGCACCACAAAGACTGAGGATTTTGTTTTTTTAAACTTTTATTCTTACAGATCAATAGTCCTTCACTCTAATGGTGTACATAAGAAGATATAAAATTTACTTTAAAAACTCAGTTTTATATTTTATAATTTGTATTTCTCATTGGATCACTTTTTAAAACATATAAAACAGATATGCGAAAGGAATATAGCTATTATACTTTTAAGACTTTTTCTAGGAACTATTTTGCTTAACTAAGTTAAGGTAATAGAATTTTGAAATATCTTTTAGAAGATATTACTCTATGGGAAATATTATTATTAAAATATCAGATAAAATCTATATAGGTCATTACCTGAGAAACAGAAAAGTCTACATTTGTGAAGGATTTTAAAAAGTAATTACACAACTGATGTATTATTTCTAATTTTTTTTTTTTTTTTTTTTTTTTTTTGCGGGAACAAGCTCTGAAGCCTGGATCCAAAACAGACAAGTCTTTCATACCAAAGCATTTTTCTTTGAAGAAGTTCACCCTGAAGCCCTGGCTCAATGATCTCAGAAGATGAGAGAGAATGGCAAACCAAGAAGTAAGATAGATAAGTGAGGCAAGCCCAGAAAGTCATTTAAAGGTCAAAAGAAGAAGATAAATTCAGTTACATTATTCTTTGAAAAGTGGCTTCTGCTCATGCATAAATGCCAACATTTGAAAGTCATTATCAAGAATATCAAAGGAGAAAATGTTCTTCTTTGTACCTTTCAAGGTACTGAACAAGAAGTTTCTTTGGTATAGAATGCTAAAACGAGAAAGTATGCAACTGAAAATTTTTGTGTTATCCCTCAGGAACATTTGATAACCTGACATATTTATGACAAATACATTCTTTAGTGGTAGCTTGGGCACACATTTGTTTTGGCTTTAGATGGGAAATAATACCATAAACAACACTCAATATCTCTGTGCCATTCAGCCAGATATGGCAAACCCAGTATTTATGAAGTGCTGCCTCCTGCTTCTCTAGGTGTTTCTAGACCAGAGGTGGGACCTGATAGAGCCTTTTCCATAGGCCCACATAAGTAGCTCTAGTTTAAGGGTAGGCAGTGGTAATCCAAATTCCTGAATTCAGCCCATGTCCAACTTGAGTGAGAATCACTCTTATTCGGGGTGTCAACACCATTCTGCTGCCCCAGTCTTACAGTTCTGGGTGAATTCATGAAGCCAATTGTGTCAGCCAGTGGGTGATGGTAATGTTGCATGCAGGGTCTGTGGGCAGGGTTGGTACAGTATTGGACAACCTCCTGCAGAGGAGATCAAAATCAGCTCCATACCGGTCCCTATCCAGATTTAAGGTGCCCTGCCTACATGGCACTGTAAGCTCTAGTTTTTGAAAAGTAACAAATAAAGTGGATTTAACTGTGGTTAATTGAAATAGGATGTTGGATTTTTGTTCCTAATCATGATCTTGGCTGGCTCATAATTTAATATTTATTTGATATCTAATTAGGCAAATGTCTTGTTAACTGTTAAAGTTAGAAATGGAATATATTTCAATAGTCCCCTTTGTTATAAGAATGATATCTTATTCAGATCACTCAGTTTCTTCTCATTCTTGAAGAACTTATTACCTATTTTTATTAATTATTTTTAATGAGCATTTTTTAAGAAAAAAAGAACTGTACAAATGTTAGACCAATAAAAATATTGTACTCAACCCATTTCTGCTAATGTTAACACTTTACAAAGCCTAAAATTGTGTGAAAATCAAACATTAACATTAATATAATTATTTGTTTATTTTTTAATTAGTTTTATTATTATACTTAAAGTTCTGGGATACATGTGCAGAACGTGCAGTTTTGTTACATAGGTATACATGTGCCATCGTGGTTTGCTGCACCCATCAACTGGTCATCTACATTAGGTATTTCTCCTAATGTTATCCCTCCCCTAGCCCCCCACCCCCTGACAGGGCCTGGTGTGTGATGTTCCCCTCTCTGTGTCCACAGTTTCTCATTGTTCAACTCCCACTTATGAGTGAGAATATGCGGTGTTTGGTTTTCTGATCTTGTGATATTTTGCTGAGAATGATGGTTTCCAGCTTCATTCATGTCCCTGCAAAGGACATGAACTCATCCTTTTTTATGGCTGCATAGTATTCCATGGTGTATGTGTGCCACATTTTCTTAATCCATCAATGATAGATGGACATTTGGGTTGGTTCCAAGTCTTTGCTATTGTGAACCAGTGCCACAATAAGCATATGTGTGCATTTGTCTTTATCACAGAATGAGTTATAATCATTTGAGTATATGCCTAGTAATGGGATTGCTGGGTCAGATGGTATTTCTAGTTCTAGATTCTTGAGGAATTGAAACACTGTGTTCACAATGGTTGAACTAGTTTACATTCCCACCAGCCGTGTAAAAGCATTCATCTTTTTCCACAACCTCTCTAGCATCTGTTGTTTCCTGACTTTTTAATGATCACCATTCTAACCGGCATGAGATGGTATCTCATTGATTTGCATTTCTCGAATGACCAGTGATGAGCATTTTTTCATGTGTCTGTTGGCTGCATAGATGCCTTCTTTTGAGAAGTATTTGTTCATATCCTTAAATCAACTCAAGATGAATCCAAGACTTAAACGTAAGACCTAGGACCATAAAAATCCTAGAAGAAAACCTGGGCAATACCATTCAGGACATAGGCATGGACAAAGACTTTATGTCTAAAACACTAAAACCAATGGCAACAAAAGCCAAAATTGACAAATGGGATCTAATTAAACTAAAGAGCTTCTGCACAGCAAAAGAAACTATCATCAGATTGAACAGGCAACCTACAGAATGGGAAAAAATTTTTGCAATCTATCCATCTTACAAAGGGCTAATATCCAGAATCTACAAAGAATTTTAACACATTTATAAGAATAAAACAACCCCATCAAAACATGGGCAAAGAATATGAATATTAATGTAATTTATTAATTGAACTACAGACTTACTGAAATTATACTAGTTTTTTGTTAATGTCCTTTTTATTTTCCAGGATTCTATCAGTGATTTCACGTTGTATTCTGTTTTTATGTCTTTCAAGTCTCTTTCGATGTGTGTTCATTTCTTGGTCTTTCCCTGTTTTTCTTGACCTTGACAATTTTGACACACTTAGACTAATGATTACTATACAATAGTGCCATAATGCCCATCAACTTGAGTTTGTCTAATGTTCCTTATAATTGGAATGAATTTATGCATTTTTGCAAGAATAGCACAGAAATAATGTTATGTTCTCAATACATCATATCAAGGACTTTATGATATCACTATGTCTCATAAACAGGGATGTTTACCTTAGTCACTTGATTAAGGTGATTTTTGATGGGTTTTTCCAATATAAAGTTACTTTTTAGTCTGCTTACATTGCTATAAAGGAATACCTAAGACTAGATAATTTATAAAGACAAGAGGTGTACTTTGGCGCACAGTTCTGCAGGAAGCACAAACCGATATCTGTCTTGGTGAAGGCCTCAGGAAGCTTTCACTCCTGGTGGAAGGTGAAAGGAGAACCATTGTGTTACATGACAAGAGAAAGGCAGAGGGGTCACATTCTTAGACACCAGATCTCACATGAATTGAGAATGAGAACTATTTCATTACTGTGAGGAGGGCACCAGGACATTTATGAGGGATCTGCCCCCATGACTCAAACATCTCCCACCAGGCCCCAACTCCAATATTGGGGATCACATTTTAACATGAAATTTGGAGGTAAAAACATTCCAACTATAGAAGTTATTATCTTTCCCTGTGGAGTTAATAAGTATATTGGAAGAAATATTTTGAGGATATGTAAATCCTGATTCTCCTCATACTTTCACCCACTATTTTAGAATCCATTATCTGCAACTAAGTAAACATTCTTTGCTCTCTTTCTTTTTTAACTCCTAGGAAGTTACACATTAGGTTGGTGCAAAAGTAATTGTGGTTATTGCAATTAATTTTAGTTTTGCAATTACTTTTAGTCGTTGCTTTTGGACTTATATCTTCACTAACACCATTAGTGCTAAGTTTTATTATTTGACTATTTCATATCTTCTTAATAACTCATTGCCTTGGTAACATTTATCTTTTTCTGCTAATGCTTTCCTCTCATCTGGTATTTTATCTGCATTATTACAACTTTGTCAGAATATATGACATTAATCATCCACCTTCATCTTTACCTTTGTTTTAATTGTATATGTATATTTATATGTTTTATAATGCTCACCATCAGTCTTCAGCAAAAGTATTCTCCATCATCGATGGAATAACATCATCCTGTAGTAGATCCTGTGAGAAAGACTAGTAGTAGATCCTTAGGGAAAGGCACAGATTTCTCTAAGTCTTGTATATTAAACACTCGTTTTCTAAAAGAGTTGATATTCCAAGGCATCTTGCCTAGATATAAATCCCTGGGTTCAAACTGTCTTTTACTGAATTTTTAAAAATTGCTGCTCCATTGGTACCTTGTTTTGTATGTTGGTTATAAAAAGTCTGCTGCTTATTTAATTATTTTGCTTTTATGAATGGTTTGGTCTTTTTGTCTGAAGACCTTGAAGATTTTATCTTTATCTTTGAAATGTAATTGTTTTACTGGGAAGTGTCTAGGTAGTTATTATTTCAGGATAACTTTCTCAAGTGTTTGGTAAGCCTTTTCAATGTGTAGTTCTTTTCTGTCTGAAAATTTTTGTTTGTAGTTTTAAGTATATTTAATGTTTTCACTTTCTTATGACTCCAATCATGTAAATATTATTCATTCTTTTTTGGTTTGTTGGTCTTCAAATTCCACTAATTTCTTTTTAATAATTTTGCATTGTTATGCCATTTTCATTATTTTGGTTATATTTTTCTTTTTCTGCTTTCTTATTTTTTTTCAAGATAGGTTTACTTAGTTTATTTGTGTAAAATTTTTGGTTTTTGATTTTTAAAAATATTTTTCTCTTAACTGTACATTTCTTTTAGTCATTTAAGATGTTGAGTAATTTTACTAAATTCTTATATTAGTGGTGTCTTTTCCTGCCAGACTAGGATAATTCAAGTACAAAAATCAGAGTTAGTTTGCCTGTTTATTTGATCATCTGTTGGTTTGGGTGGTCTGGATACGTGGTAGGTCTTTCAATCTGATGCGCGGTTTTTCTTACACTTTAGCCACACAAGACTAAAATTTTCCTTTGTTCTTGTTTCTGTCTTTACCACCCAATTGCCAAAAGACACCTTCTCCTTCCTATTTGTCTTTTCATTTCAAATAAATTATGTATTTAGAATTTCGTTCCTTATATCTTACTCATACCTTTAAACTAAAGTTGTGCCATAAACTGTACACCTGGTCCTTTCCACATCATCTAATGGATGGAAATGGCACCTTCTCTGAAATCCTTTCTCTGTGGTCTGCACTCTGACCTGCTAAGATACTATTTTAGTATTTTAAATTTTCAGATATAATGGTTTTATTTTTTCTGGTGGTTGCTCGAACTCTTCCCAAGGAACCTCCTTTGTCTTCCTTGCAGTTTTGCTCAGTTGGCCTTTCCTCAAAGCCTTGTGGAGGTGCAAAGGTGGAGATGGCGCTTCTTAGACCAAAATGCTGGGGTTTTGAATTTTTTATTTCACTTACTCCTTCCGGTTTTGGCATTCTCTGTCATCTAGTAATGCCTAGGGTATAATTTTATGTAGAATTTTCATACTTGTGCGGTTATTTCATACTATTTGAGACGGAATTTTGAGAAGGTGAATTATACACACACCATTGTCTTAAGCAACCTTAAAAGCCCCTTTTGATAAGTGGACCTTTTATGCTGATTCTCACATGCTCAGAATTCTGTCACAAAGTGGAAGCTAATATTTCTGGGTCCAGCAACACACTTAATATATCATTAGAAATATTTTATATCTTTCTATAATGTATGATATCTAAAGACAAACTGATAGAAGTGATTAACTCAGGTCATACTAGGTTTCGTTGCTCCTTAGAAAATATCCTTCCTACTCTTACGTTATCTCACTATACATATACTAAATTCTAAGGTGCTTGTGACCAGTAATATACTATATACTTAAATTTTATAGTATAAAATAGTATAGTACTGACAGTAGTAAAAGGATAGAAATTAAAATTGACATACTTACCTGAAGAAGGCTTTCATCAGAGTAGAGTAAGATAATTGGATATGAGTATAAGATAAATGGAATGAGTCCATGACAGAGTACACTTTCTGTGGGCACTTAAACTAAGATAGGAATAGCTATTATTAGGTTTTACAAATAGCTCACTCTAGGTGGAAGGCAGACCACTTCAGTGTCTACTTCTGGGAACCAAAAGACCTAAGATATATGAGGCTTATGGTGTCTAAAGATGTTCATGTAGATTCATAGCTCCAAGTATTGTGATTGAAAAGTGGTGCTTCTCCACTAGGGACACCACCAATAAATATGCGATCCAGATAATTTTACCTCAACCTATATATTTTAACATAACTTCCATTCTATAATCAACCATCCCTCTGTGTTGTATGTCTTCCTTTCTATTAAAGCCTTGTGTATGTATGTGCATATGCATGTGCAGATGAAAGGTTCATAAGCCTATTCTGACTAAAGCATACATGGTTAAGAACACTGAAATATAATCTCATTACATGTTTTTATTTGTAATAGGTAAAAATACCCACATCTATATTGGTTCACTGAAAAAGCTTTTTAATTATATAATTTCCTACCTCAGAAATAAGATGGGGAGGAGGATGCATTAAAGCGTACAGCTTCTTTTACACTTATAACATGTCTATACATTTTTGTAGACATATATAAAAAAACATATATCAATTTTCCCATATTTGTCATGTTTCTGTTGTTACTCTGTGAAACTTTGAAAATATTATTTTTGGCTGAAAAAGAGTTTTTAAAATTATTATTAAAGTCATCAAAGTGGTTTTATTTTAGCATAACCACATTAAAAACTGTTTATTGTTGAAAATGCCCTATTTTTATGAAAACATAAATTTAACTTGCTTTAATTGTATTTTATACATACAGGCAAACATAAATCTGTTTACACATAGATATATTTATTTTTGCCAATATAATTAAATATCTACCCCGTAAACACAAACACATGTATACACACATACTATATATACATGCTTAATTCTATTTTATAAACATCAACTTGCTTTTATACTCATGGTAATTGGCCTTATTATCATTTTTCCAATACAGATAACATTTTCCAACATACAATTTGGTAGGACTGTGTCAACAGGCGTTTTTATAATAATAATACAAAGTAGAAATAACAAGATACTTTTGTAGACTAATCTTGATATAACCAAAATAGTTGGTGTCACAAAGGTGAAATGCCTTTCATTGTTAATCATGAGTATCATCATCCTTTATAAAAATAATTTAACAATACAGTAATTTATAAGATTAATTATACTGAAAGCATATTTTTGGTACTCATTTTCATTTAGTATTTTGCACTCTTATTTTAGTGTAATGTAATGATATATGTTCTTCTAAAGTGGAAAAATCTTGACATAAAACTCCATGGCTCTCTGCTTCGGATCACTGTTTCCCACTTTATATCACCCCTTGTATTCTACTGAATGTTCCTTTGAAAATAAGGTTAACGTGCTAATATGTTAAAAAAGTACTAAATAATGTAAAGTTCTTTTGGAGAGTCATGCTGCACATAAATCAGTTATAGCTTCTGTGATAATATTAAACATATTCAACTTACATGAAATGTCACCATCTTTAAAAAGACAGTGTTATATGTTAATATGCAAATTGTGAGCAGGATTTCAATGCATTCAAATATTATTTATTAAAGTTATTCACAATGTATGTCATAAAAATTAATGGGAGAACTTAGTTTTTAAAATTCATATACTCTTGAATTCAATAAACACTACTAAAATTGCCTGCGGGGGGAAAAACATATTATTTTTCTTGCATAAAATATGTAAACACTTTTTACATATCTTAGGAGCTGAACCTGGATATGGACATTTTTAATTCTAAGGAAACATCTTGTGAAATATATTATTTAAGAAACATATTAGGGAAAAGAAAGGAATATTTATGTCTAGTGATAAATTTTCTTTTAGTGATTTATTTTGCTTACGTAGGAAACATAAAATTAAAACAGTGCTATTATGGAAAACTCAGAACAAGAGTTAAATAATGTGAACTTGTAATATGCTTGGCATGAGACCAAGGTCATGATTATTATCAATACATATTGTTGGATTCATATCACAGGTAGCACATGTTTGCTTAGTCAGTTTTCTTGGAAATATCTTGAATTGATAACAAAGAAAACTAGAAAAATCAAATAACAAGTTGTCAGATGAAGGAAACATTGCTGAATTTCACATAGAAGTTTCCATCATGAATATAATTCACATAGAGGTTTCTAACTTGAATTTGAAATACAACATAGTGGAGAATGAGGATGTGCTGGGAAAAGGATATATTTTAAGAATGTGAGTCAAGTAATCAATGGCATTTTCATGAAAAAGTTTCAGCAGTTATTAAGAAATTTCAAGACTGTCTAGATAGGCAAAAACAAAACAAAACAAAACAAAACAAAAAAACCTTCTTTTTTCAGAATAAAATCTATAAGAAAAGTCCAGAAATAAAATGAGTGATAAAGCAAAGTAGTTGACAAACTGGGTAACCAAAGCAGTATAAAGAAGTTGTCAGTGAGATAGATTGGGTGATTTGCAGAACAAAGTGGAACAAGGAATTCAAGAGCAGAGATTCAACAAAGAAAAGGACCAAAAAATGGCATCTATTTAATGAATGAAAGTGAAAATAAATCAGCTGAATGCAGTGGCTCATGCCTGCAATCCCAGCACTTTTGGAAGCTGAGGCAGATTGCTTGATTCCGGGCTTCCAGACCAGTGTGGGCAACACAGCCACAACCTGTCTCTACCAAAAATAAATAAATAAATAAATAAAATCAGTCATGGTGGTGTGTGCTTGTAGTCCCAGCTACTCCAGAGGGTGAGGCAGGAGGATCACTTGAGCTCAGGAGTTTCAGGTTGTAGTGAGCTATGATCGTGCCAGCGCACTCCATCCTGGGTAACAGCATGAGATCCTGTCTTGAAAAAAATAAAATAAAATAAATTGAGAAAGCATAGAGCTTTTAGTAGCAATATATGGGCAGATTTAATTCAGAATGCAAGTACAGTCATGCATCGTTTAACAGTGAGAATATGTTCTGAGAAATGGATTGTTAGATGATTTTGTCATTGTTAGAACACCATGGAGTGAATCTTCACAAACCTAGATGATACAGCTTACTATATAACTAGGCCATATGGCCGAGCCTGTTGATCCTAGGCTACAAACCTATATAGCATGTTACTGTACTCAAATTTAGGCAATGGTAACGTAATGGTATTTCTGTACTAAACATATCTAAGTGTAGAAAAGGTACAGTAAAAATACAGTATAAAAGCTAAAAAAAAAAAAAAAAAAAACAAACAAACAAAAAAAAAAACAGCTAGTACACCTGTACAGGGAACTTAGCATAAATAGAGCTTGCAGAGTCAGAAGTTGTTCTGCGTGAGTCAGTGAGTGACTAGTGAGTGAATGTGAGGTTCTAGGACATTATTGTAAACTACTGCAGACTTTATAAACACCATAAATATAGGCTTCAATAAATTTATTAACAATATTTTTTCTTCAATAATAAAGTAACATTAACTCATAACTTTTTTACTGTATAAATTTGATTTTTTAAGTTTTTAACCCTTT